>NC_088877.1:2484520-2496870 GCF_032884065.1 Artemia franciscana
TCCTCCTGACAATCCACAATCATTTCTTGTTTTAGACATATGCTTATCAAATCAGGCTCGTAAGGTGTTCCACATCCTTGTTTGCTGACATCATTTTCATAAGACCCTATGATAGGTAAATCTAAAAAAAAGAAGAAAAAATCACTCAAAATTAATCACTTTTTTACATTTTTTAGTCATTTTTTATTTGCAAACAATTAAACTTTTAAGATTTTGAATTTTACTTTTCCTCTTAATTCGATTTTTATAATTCTAACTGTGTTGACTAATTTATAAAGGCTAAATTGTCTCCACTGTCTCTTCGATAATTGAAGGGTCTTTGTAGTAACTTACAATATTTTTAAATTCTTAAACCCTAGGTTGTATATTCAATTCTTTAAAGATGCAATTTCAAAGAAAATGTGGCTATATTATTTAATCCATGTGTGTATTAACTACTACTACTACTACGACTACTAATACTTCTACTACTACTACGAAAAACTCACCGCAGTACCAAACCGACCAGAGGTCAAGACAGCTACGCACTCCTCTACCCTAATATATTCAAGGCCTCCCTCTTTACACACTCCCAGGAAGTTCTCATTTCCTTTAAATTTTTATTGATGACATCCTCCCACCCAAGACAAGGACGACCTGTTTTCCGTTTAGCCCCAGACGGTTGGCAAAAAAGGACAATCTTCGGCAATCTGTCATCCTTCATCCGCAGAACGTGGCCTAGCCATCTTTCATTTTATTTTTTTCATTTTAGCCCTAGAAAGCAGGATTGAACCAGATTTTTCGTACAACCTACTGTTTGAAATACGGTCAGTCAGCCGGGTACCCAAAACAATCCGTAGGATATTTCTCTGGAAAACATCCAGCAAATTTTCATCCGCTTTTCGGAGCGCCCATGCTTCAGTGCCATATTTGACCACTGTCACCAGTGTTGTTTCCAATATTCTAATCTTGCTTTGCAGACTTATCTTCCTATTCTTCCAAATTTTTTTTAACTATGACAAAACATCCTGAGCCTTGGCTATTCTACTTTTAACATCTTCACTGCTCCCACCGACTTTGCTAATAATACAACCAAGGTAAGTGAAGCTGCCCACCTGATCAATCTTTTCGCTACCCAATGCCACCTTTTAATCTTCACTTATTCCTCGCCTTAGTGACTTGGTCTTCTTAACATTAATTTTCAAACCTATTCTGGCACCCTGAAAACGCAAAACCTCTAAAAATTCATTCATTTTGCTCACACTTTTATCTAATATGCTTAAATCATTAGCATAATCTATGTCCAGGAGGGTTTTTCCTCCCCATTTGGTTCCGTGGTCTCCAATTACCTTTCCTGTGCTCCTTAAGAAAAAAGTCCATCAAAATGATCCATATAAAGAGGGATAGAACACAACCCTGCTTAACTCCTGATTTAATACAAAACCAGCTGCTAACCTCATTTCCTACCTTAACCACAGCGTTATTATTCTCGTACATAGCAAAAATCACTGTAATGTATTTGTCTGGTATACCATATAAGGATAAGAACTGTGCTAAAGCTCTACTATCAACAAAATCGAATGCTTGCTCATAATCTATAAAACTGAGAACCAAAGGTGTTTGACAACCGAGGCACTTTACTAAACTTCCCACTTCTTCAAACTAACATTAATAAAACTAAAATGGTCTTAGAAAAGGATATTGTGAATATGCTTTGGAACATTGGCAGAATAAAATGAGAAAAAAAATTCAAGAAAAAGAAAAAAATGAAGATATTTCCAGCCAGTGAAAAAGCAAAATGCAATGCCAATATTTTGTCGAGACCTCTTCTTAGCCGTCCTCAGAGCTAAGATGGAAGAACAAAGAAAATCCATAAGACAAAACCACTGAAATAAACAATAAAACCAAAAAAACAACGATTATAATAAAGAATAGATAGACCCTTTCCATGAAATGGTGAAAGTGTTACTGGATTAAAAAAACAATACTGAATGGCAATACAAAAACTATATCTGAACTCATTTTATTTAATAAATTTTTAAAAGCCAATCGCTTACCAGGTCTGGTATCACTTGAAATGTTATTAGGTTGCAAAATATTATAATTTAAAAGAGAAAATCTGAATTATTCAATTCGTTATAAATGGGGCTCAAATAAGCTTCTTTGGTATCTCTTTATTAGGGCTATTTTTGGTGTCTATATTTCTTAGTTTTGACAGCCTCTCTGAAAGCTTGCAACAGACCATTAACAAAGGTAATCACGGAGGTATTTTGAAACAAGATAAAATGGTGAGGGTTCTCGTAAACGTGTCGCGCCAGGGTGAAAATAAAATTCTCAGGCCTTGGGCGCAGCTTCTTGGATTTGTCGATTAATTGTTTTTGTTCCAATTACCTCCTTCCAATTTTTGGTGGGTAGAGTGAGGTCCAGTTTTTGGTGAGTTATAGAGACGACCGTATAAACAGGGGATCCAATAAACAGCACTCCCCAGTCTGGGGTTGATTTTGTCTTTCCCACAATTGCAAAAGGGCTGTGGTTTATTTGAGCTACTGAATGCTTATTCAGGCTGTGTCTTTTTTTAAATGTTTTTCAGTTGGTCACCCAACTTAGGGAAATAGGGCAACATTGTGAAATTATTCTTTACGCCTTCCATGGGACACTTTTAATAAGTTCGGCAAATTGCTGAGTTATTTTCTTTCTTAATATTTTATAGGAATAGTCTTTCCTAATATCTCAAACCGGCTTTTGTCGCAGAGGGACTTTTTTCTAAAAGTTACAATTCGACTAGAGCACTCAGACGCAGCAAGCACTCGAGTACAGATCTTTCACGTTTCTCCGTAACTTCAAAGGAAGTTAAAGATAAACTTTTCTTTATTTTGGAAACGGAAATATATAGGTTAGGATATCTGAAGCATACCTTTGTCACCGTCAGTGTTGAGCTCCTGTTGAAGATGGTTAGAATCAGCAATAAAATATGTAGATATGCCAGGAGAAATAGCAATAAGATTGGCTTCCTTTTCTACTGAAAATATAGGATGTTTACTTCCAAAAACATCTTTATCACCATCAGAGGATTCATCTTCAGTTTCTACAAAGATTACAGTACAGACCACATAAAAAGCTCACAACAAAAAAATTTTGTTACTTATATTAAATTTAAGTCACCCCACAGGGTTTGAATAAAAAATTTCAAAACATAACAATTTTAAAAGGATAGTGGCCAATTTTATCAAAGAATATGTTCGTAATGGGTGAAGAAACAGCTGTTACTTAATAAAAAACAAACCAAAGCCCATAGCTAAAATAAAGTTTAAGACTCGTTTTGATAAAAAAGATGGTAAGTCAGAAATGTTCTTCATTTCATAATGATTGCTGATTCTGCACTCGAGTCCATATTCTGATTCGCAGGAGTAGTGACCATAATATGATTTAAATTAATGGTAAAATCAGACACAGATTTCTGGGAATTTCAAAAACATGCTTGAAATACCTACAAAATAGGCATTGAACATGAACAGAAAAAAGCCCCATTGGAAACACCATAGTCAAAATCCTTCACCAGAAGGTTTCAGCCACTCAGATTTCAACCCCTTAAAAAAGCTCTATTTTAGCTGTGTATCACGGCTGTATTTTTTGCAGGCTATAACGAGCGTCCCATTGATATCTACGTTGTTGAAAATCTTCAGCCAGAGCGTCAAAATCTTCAATCTTGAATACTCCCATCCCGGCCCCCTAAAAAAGTTAAAGCTAAAACAACGTAGGTATTTTGAAAAAAATAGCCAAATGGAAAAAAGTCCCTCTGAAAAAGACAGTTTTGTGGCAAACCACCTGTAGTTCATTCGTCTAGTGATTTCACCTGATAATTTAAGATTGTCAGCTATGAACTTGTGTAAACCTTTATTATGATACCCAAACAGTTCTCCTCCAGCCCTATCTATCGTAGAGTGGCCACAACTAGATTTCAATAGTGAAAGATAAAACAAAAAAAAAAATATATTCTCCATGTTCTTTGCAAATATCTCCATTCTTATGTTTTTATGCATTTTTTTGTAAATAGAATATTGTAGAAATAAATTTTGTAAACATTTTGTTTAGTGTTTTTCTCATACGTTCAACAGTTTCTAGAATGGAGGCCAGAGAGTGTGCGGAGTTTATCTGAATAGAGTATTACTCCAGATTAACCAGTTATCCCCACCAATAACATGCGGTATAAAATCAGAAAATTACTTATATTTATAATCTCTAGACGTACGGAGGGGGGGGGGGCAGCTTCCCCCCAAGAACTTCAAATTTATACTAAATATGGTCGAAAAAGCAGATGGTCGAAAAAGGAGTTGAAAAAAGGTAGATGGCTAAAAAATCAGTAGATAAAAGTACATGGTTGAAAAAGCTGGAAACAAACAGCTGGAATGACAGAATAAAAGTTAAACGAGAAGCAATTATCCATGATGTTTTGGAAAGATTTATTTTTCATCCAAGAAGATTAATGCTGAAGCTTATCGATGATTTATGGTTTTTGGCGATTACTTATTAGTAAGGTTTCATAGGAATGATAGAACTTGCTTGCAATCTAAGGTTTTGTGAACTGTCGATATAACTTTATCCCCCCACCCTTTATCACAGAATCGGCTGCCCCCTCCCTAGACAAGAAACTACATAAGCCCATGTTATAATCATCCATAATTTTCAGTGTTTTTAATTACATTATTACTTAAATTGTTTTTGATTGCATTGTTTTTATTTACAGTATATTGCTAAAATTTTGCTTTTTTACAGTATTTTTTATTAAATTTTAATGATATTCTCATTTATGGGCCTACTATTTACATTTTAGATATAAAATAATGATGTACATCGTCTTTAAAATTCGTAAACTATTAGATTCTTTTATAAAGTTAAAAATCTACATCTGGGAATTATAACAGAGCCCAATTGCATAGGACGAACCTTTCTATTTATTATAGTTGTAGCAGCAGCCGAAATCAAGCGGAGAACAAACCATGGTCCATAATAACCAAAAACAAAAAAGCCTATGTTAATGAAAACTGTAGGCCTATATGGAGAAAAATCTTCATTTGTATCTGATTCAGCAATGGTACTTAATACCTCGATTTGTCAACCTTAATCGTTGAGTAAAAGCAATTCGAAACTATTCTTAAGTCTAGAGAATAAATTTGGGATCCCTTAAACCCTGTAGCGTATAGATTTAGGACAAGACTCAGGAAGAATACTTCCTATATTGGTCACAGGGGCTACGTGGATAGTCTTTTTACCAGGGCACTTCGAATCGAAGGAGTTGTCGTAGAAACTTTGAAAAGGGCTCATTCGATTGGAAATTGTAAGGGCTAGTGCCCTTTCTAATAGTCTAAAGTTATTGAAGGTCTAATAACCCCCCTTCCACGCCCACCATTTCCCAAAACCCATTCATCGAAAGTTTGAGATAGCCATTTTGTTTATCGGAGTTGAAAGATCCGGAAATTATGTCTCTGAGGATGAAAATCTCCCCACAGCCCTCAGGACAAGGGTTGTAAGCTATGCCCTGGAGCATTTAAGGTTAATATAGAAAGGGTGATCACACAAGACTTCGAAGGGGACTCATTGAATTGTTAATCAGTAGTTTTATTGCCCTTTTTGAGATTCAGAGTGACCGGAGGGTGGATATCCCCGCACACACACCTCGTATTTTCCCAAGATGCATCTGATAGAAATTTTGAGATGGCCACTTGTTGTCATAGGACTTTCAAAAAGAGCTCATCCGATTGAAAACTGTACGGGCTAGTGCCCTTTTTTAATTATTGAAGGGCACCTAACCTCCTTCCACGCCCACCATTTCCCCAAACACATCCAATCGTAAAATCAAGGTAGTCATTTTGTTAAACGTCATTAAAAGGTCCACAAATTATGTCTTTGAGGATGACACCCCCCCAGCACTCAGGGCAAGGGTTATAAGTTATGCCCTGGGGGCATATAAGGTATATATATATATATATATATATATATATATATATATATATATATATATATATATATATATATATATATATATATATATATACTAGCTGGGGAGGCGCTTTGCGCCACCCCAACACCTAGTTGGTGGGGCGCTTCGCGCCCCCCCCAAGCCCCCCGCGCGCGTAAGTTGTTACGCGCCATTGTAGTTGTGTCCCTGTGTCCCACCTGTGAATAGATATATATATATATATATATATATATATATATATATATATATATATATATATATATATATATATATATATATATATATATATATATATATATATATATATATATATATATATATATATATATATATACTAGCTGTTGGGGTGGCGCTTCGCGCCACCCCAACACCTAGTTGTTGGGGGCGCTTCGTGCCCCCCCCCCAAGCCCCCCCGCGCGCGTAAGTCGTTACGCGCCATAATAGTTATGCGCCATTGTAGTTGTGTCCCTATGTCCCACCTGTGAATATAGATAGATATATATATATATATATATATATATATATATGGTTTTAACTACGTAAAACTTGCGAATATACAACATTCTTTGCTGTCCCATTGTCTTTGCATATAAATAGATTGTCAGGTTTACCGACTCTTGAACATGCAACATATAATGGTCCATGGGAAAACAATCTGTATTCAGATCTATACCTCATGATTCTAATGATTGCCCTTGAGCTTTGTTGATGGTGATTGCTAATCGACCATTCCCTGTCCCGGTGTCCCGATCGTCATTTATATACCCCTGTTTCCCCCGGTGTCCCCGTTGTAGTTGTGTCCCTGTGTCCCGGTCGTCATTTATATTCCCTGTGTCCCGGTCGTCATTTGTATCCCGGTGTCCCGGTCTGTATATACATTCGTTTTTTAGTTTTGTTTTTCTCCTTTATTTTTTTCCTTTTTTTTTCTTTTTTAGTTTATTTAGATTTTTAGATTTTTTAGTTTTTTATTAGTTTTTAGTTTTTTTTTCTTTTTAGTTTTTTTGTAGTTTTTACCTACTTTTTAGTTTCTTTCTTAGTTTTTTACTTATGTCCTGGTCGTCATTTATACTCCCTGTGTCCCGGTGCTTTGTTGATTGCTAATCGAACATTCCTTTTGTCTCGTCATTTATTTTTTTCTTTTTTAGTTCTTTTAGTTTTTACCTTTTTTAGTTTTTTTTAGTTTTTTAGATGAAAATTTTTTTTAGTTTTTTCCTTTTTTTCTTTTTAGTTTTTTATTGGTTTTTACCTTTATTTTAGCTTATTTTTCAGTTTTTTCCTTTTTTTTAGTTTTTTTTTATTTTTTATTTTTTTTATTTTTTTACCTTTTTTTAGTTTTTTTATTTTTTTTTAGTTTTTTAGCTTTTTTACTTTTTTTATTAGTTTGTAGTTTTTTTTGTAGTTTTTGCCTTTTTTTAGTTTTTTTAGTTTTTTCAGTTTTTTTTTAGTTTTTTATTGGTTTTTACCTTTATTTTAGCTTATTTTTCAGTTTTTTCCTTTTTTTTTAGTTTTTTTTAGTTTTTAGTTTTTTTAGTTTTTTACCTTTTTTTAGTTTTTTTAGTTTTTTAGCTTTTTTATTTTTTTTTATTAGTTTTTAGTTTTTTTTGTAGTTTTTGCCTTTTTTTAGTTTTTTTAGTTTTTTTACTAGTTTTTAGTTTTTTTTGTAGTTTTTGCCTTTTTTTAGTTTTTTTCTTTTTAGTTTTTTTTGTAGTTTTTACCTTCTTTTTAGTTTTGTTAGTTTTTTTTTTACTTATGTCCTGGTCGTCATTTATACTCCCTGTGTCCCGGTGCTTTGTTGATTAGTAATCGAACATTCCTTTTGTCCTGGTCGCTTTCTCTTTGAGTGTCGTCATTTATTTTTTTCTTTTTTAGTTCTTTTAGTTTTTACCTTTTTTAGTTTTTTAGATGAAAATTTTTTTTAGTTTTTTCCTTTTTTTCTTTTTAGTTTTTTATTGGTTTTTACCTTTATTTTAGCTTATTTTTCAGTTTTTTCCTTTTTTTTTTAGTTTTTTTTTATTTTTTATTTTTTTTAGTTTTTTACCTTTTTTTAGTTTTTTTTAGTTTTTTTAGTTTTTTAGCTTTTTTACTTTTTTTTATTAGTTTTTAGTTTTTTTTGTAGTTTTTGCCTTTTTTTAGTTTTTTCAGTTTTTTTTTAGTTTTTTATTGGTTTTTACCTTTATTTTAGCTTATTTTTCAGTTTTTCCTTTTTTTTAGTTTTTTTTTAGTTTTTAGTTTTTTTAGTTTTTTACCTTTTTTTAGTTTTTTTAGTTTTTTAGCTTTTTTATTTTTTTTTATTAGTTCTTAGTTTTTTTTGTAGTTTTTGCCTTTTTTTAGTTTTTTTAGTTTTTTAGCTTTTTTATTAGTTTTTAGTTTTTTTTGTAGTTTTTGCCTTTTTTTAGTTTTTTTAGTTTTTTAGCTTTTTATTTTTTTTATTAGTTTTTAGTTTTTTTTGTAGTTTTTGCCTTTTTTTTAGTATTTTCAGTTTTGACGTCACCTGATCCAGTTTTTTCAGGTGACGTCACCTGATCCACAGATCCACACACAGACAACTTATTTTTATATATATAAATATATATATGTATGTTTTTAACTACGTAAAACATGCGAATATACAACATTCTTCGCTGTCCCATTGTCTGTGCATATAAATAGATTGTCAGGTTTACTGACTCTTGAACATACAACAGAATTGTCCATGGGAAAAACAATCCGTATTCAGATCTATACCTCATTATTCTAATGATGTGTCCCTGTGTCCCGGTCGTCAATTATATTCCGTGTGTCCCGGCTGTCATTTGTGTCCCGGTATCCCAGTTTGTAATTTCTCTTTGAGTGTCCCGGTCGTCATTTATATTCCCTGTGTCCCGGTGTCCTGGTCGTCATTTGTGTCCCTGTCTGTAATTTCTATTCGAACAATCCCTGTGTCCCGGTCGTCATTTATATATCCCGCCTGTGCCCCCGGCGTCCCCGTTGTAGTTGTGTCCCTATGTCCCGGTCATCATTTATATTCCCTGTGTCCCGGTCGTGATTTGTGTCCGGGTGTCCCAGTCTGTAATTTCTCTTTGAGGTTCCCGGTCGTCATTTATATTCCCTGTGTCCCGGTCGTCATTTGTGTCCCAGTGTCCCGGTACGTAATTTCATCAGTTGACAAACATGACGTCAGTCGACAAACAACTTCATGACGCATACAGCTCAATCCTTATAATGACGTCAGTCGACAAACATGACGTTAGTCGACACACAAACATGACGTCACTCGACACACACACACACAGACAACTGATTTATATATGTATATTTAATAGCTGTTGGGCGCCCCCCCAAGCCCCCCCGCGCGCGTAAGTCGTTACGCGCCATATTAGTTACGCGCCATTGTAGTTGTGTCCCTTTGTCCCACCTGTGAATATAGATAGATTTATATATGTGTTTCAAACTACGTAAAAATTGCGAAAATACAACATTTTTGGCTTTCCCACTACTGGGAGCTTTCCGTTTCCAATTGCCAGCAATTGATCTGAAAATGTTTGACCAGAGTCATCGTTTAGCAATCGGACACGCATATTTGTAGTTAATTTTAATATTTTTACGTGTGCCCATAAATTGGAATTTTTCAGGCAAGCATTCATTTCGTCTGCAGGAGTTAAACTACGTAAAAATTGCGAATATACAACATTCTTGGCTTTCCCATTGTCTGTGCATATACAAAGCCGTATGTACTAATAATGACGTCATATGCAAACGCTCTTTTTACAAAAAAACAAACATGCATACACACAACTCGTTTTTATATAGATAGATAGATAGATAGATACAATACAAATTAACTGCGTAAAACTTGCGAATATACAACATTCTTCGCTGTCCAATTGTCGCTGCATATGAATAGATTGTCAGGTTTACCGACCCTCCCACATGCAACGTACAATTGTCCACGGGAAAAACAATCAGTATTAAGATCTATACCACATTTTTCTAATGATTGACCTTGAGCTTTGTTAATGGTGATTGCAAATGCTAATCGAATTGGGAATTGCAATCTTTTAAATTGAAAAGGCAGATCCGTTGGAATCATGGGAATGCGAGGAATAAGAACAGCCTCACCCTCAAAAGGCCCTGTCAAGATTGTGGCCTCTATTAGGTTTTCCATTGTTTTTTTTACGGCAAGTCGCGTGCCATTGCAAAGCTTTGGTGGGTTGATATTACCACGATAGGAAGACTCTACACCGTTCACCCCAATCAACATGAATGCTTCTTTCTACGCCTGCATTTGGTGAATGTACCCGGTCCGACATATTTGAGTATTTGAGAACTGTTAACGATATTCTACATGACACTTACCGTTGTGCATGCCAAGCTCTGACTTTATTGGAGAATGACCAACACTGGAGAACTGCATCAATGAAGCGTGCGAAACGTCAAATCCAAGTCAAATTCGTGCATTGTTTGGCATCATTTTAACAACTTGCTCTCCATCAGCTCCTACAGAGTTATGGGAAAAATATAAGTCAAAAATGTCCGAAGATATACTCCATCGAAAACAGTTAGAGACGTCAGATTTGACTTTTGATTTTACATCAGAAATTTATAAATACACTTTAGTTATTATAGAAGATTTGTGCGTACGTATGGCAAACAAACCTCTTCAGGATTTGGGAATGCCTTCACCTAACCGTATCGCTGCTGTTTCGACATGTGTAGAATTGGATCGTGAAAAAAGTTACAGTACGAATGATCTATTGTCGTATGTACAAAATAACATTTCCAAGTTAACGTCGGAACAAAAAGACATTTATGATACGATAGATTCAATTTCAGGACGTATACAACTACCTGCTGATTTCTGTAATTTAGTGACGTCCAAAAATGAATTGATTGAAAAAGTATTTCCGAATATTCTAAAAAATTATAAAAATAATAAATGGCTAAGTGAAAGAGCGATTCTCGCACCCAAAAATATAGACGTCCACGAAATCAACAATATTGTTTTGACCAAGATTCGAGACCAGGCAGTCCTTTACAAGTCAGTCGACACAGTTTTGGAACCAAATGAAGCGGTTAATTATCCCTCTCAATTTTTAAATTCCATAGATCTTTCAGGGTTTCCACCACACGTGCTACAACTAAAAATAGGCGTACCAATAATACTTTTAAGAAATATCAACCCACCAAAGCTTTGCAATGGCACGCGACTTGCCGTAAAAAACAATGGAAAACCTAATAGAGGCCACAATCTTGACAGGGCCTTTTGAGGGTGAGGCTGTTCTTATTCCTCGCATTCCCATGATTCCAACGGATCTGCCTTTTCAATTTAAAAGACACATATATAAATCTATCTATATTCACAGGTGGGACAAAGGGACACAACTACAATGGCGCGTAACTAATATGGCGCGTAACGACTTACGCGCTGTTCTTATTCCTCGCATTCCCATGATTCCAACGGATCTGCCTTTTCAATTTAAAAGATTGCAATTCCCAATTCGATTAGCATTTGCAATCACCATTAACAAAGCTCAAGGTCAATCATTAGAAAAATGTGGTATAGATCTTAATACTGATTGTTTTTCCCATAGACAATTGTGCGTTGCATGTTCGAGGGTCGGTAAACCTGACAATCTATTTATATGCAGCGACAATTGGACAGCGAAAAATGTTGTATATTCGCAAGTTTTACGCAGTTAATTTGTATTGTATCTATCTATCTATCTATCTATATAAAAACGAGTTGTGTGTATGCATGTTTGTTTGTAAAAAGAGCGTTTGCATATGATGTCATTATTAGTACATACGGCTTTGTATATGCACAGACAATGGGAAAGCCAAGAATGTTGTATATTCGCAATTTTTACGTAGTTTAACTCTTGCAGGCGAAATGAATGCTTGCCTGAAAAATTCTAATTTATGGGCACACGTAAAAATATTAAAATTAACTACGAATATGCGTGTCCGATTGCAAAACGATGACTCTGGTCAAACATTTTCAGATCAATTGCTGGCAATTGGAAACGGAAAGCTCCCAGTAGTGGGAAAGCCAAAAATGTTGTATATTCGCAATTTTTACGTAGTTTGAAACACATATATAAATCTATCTATATTCACAGGTGGGACACAAGGACACAACTACAATGGCGCGTAACTAATATGGCGCGTAACGACTTACGCGCGCGGGGGGGCTTGGGGGGTGCGCGAAGCGCCATCCCAACAGCTAGTATATATATATATATATAGAAAGGGTGATCGCAAAAACTCCGAAATGACCTCATTTGATTGGAAATCAGATGTTCCAGTGCCCTTTTTAAGATTCAGTGATCAGACAAATGATACCCCCTCCCCTCACCGCGTATTTTCCTGAAATGCATCTAATACAATTATGAGATGGTCATTTGTTGTCGTATAA
>NC_088877.1:3197751-3288205 GCF_032884065.1 Artemia franciscana
CCTACACCAAATTAACATAGGCTAGATACATCCACCCTTATTTCTACCCACCTGAGCATTAAATCTTCTGATAAGAATACAATGTTTCTACCTGTGGGCCTGTTTGTTCCTTCCAGTTACACTAAGTAAAATTCATCCGATTCACATTTTTTTCCGTTAGTCGGCTCTACGGGGGTATATGCTGCTATGACTGATACTCTGCACTATTTACGCATAAAATAAGTGATAAGCTGGGCTCTTTCTGCCTAATAGGCTCTTTCTGCCTATAGTAGTGGGGACTGAATGTAATGTGATTTATTTATAAATTAATTTATAAGTCCCATCCGTGTCTATGAGTCGATTTTTTTTCCGCTTCTTCTCTCTCTCTCTCTCTTTCTCTCTTTTTTATGTACTCCGTGTGAGCTATCGAGGTATAATTCCTTCTTCTTTTTTCTCTCTCTATTGTTAAAGGAGACAAAACGAGTTGCCTCCCTGTCTCCTTTGTATAAGATTTATGTATACTTTGTATAAGATATATATTATATATCTATAATATATAGATATATATTAGAGAGAGAGAGGAGAGAGAGAGCGAGAGAGAGAGAGAGAGAGAGAGAGAGAGCGAGAGAGAGCGAGAGAGAGCGAGAGAGAGCGAGAGAGAGCGAGAGAGAGAGAGAGAGAGAGAGAGAGAGCGAGAGAGAGAGAGAGAGAGAGAGAGAGAGAGAGAGAGAGAGAGAGAGAGAGAGAAGAGAGAGAGAGAGAGAGAGAGAAATACGGTCGGTAATTCGGGTACCCTAAACAATCCATAGGCAGTTTTTCTAGAAAATATCTAGCAAATCTTCCCTCCGTTTTTTTTCGGATTGCCCGTATTTCAGAAGCAGGTTTTTACCATTGTTATCACTGTAGCTTCCTATATTCATTTATTCTACTTTTAAATTACGTTTCATTAATGTAGAAATTACGTTTCTACTTTTACATTTCTATTATTTTACTTTTAAAACATTTACAACACCCTCCGTCTTTACTAATAATACCACCAAGGTAAGTGAAGCTGTCCACTTGATCGATCTTTTCGTTACCTAACGTCATATTTTCATCGTCACCTAATCCTGGCCTTGGCAGCTTAGTCTTTGTTACCCAACGTCACATTTTCATCGTCACCTAATCCTGGCCTTGGCAGCTTAGTCTTTGTTACCCAAAGTCACATTTTTCATCTTCACTTCATCCTAGCCTTGTCAGCTCAAAAATTAATAGATACTAAAAATTAGTTTCTTGTATCTATGGCTCATGCAAAACTATTCTCTGGGACAAAAAAAAGGCCGAACGAGCAAAAATTCTATTGAATTACAAACAAATGTTGTACCTCAAAAAATGTGGAAGTATTATTTCAGCGTCTGCAAAGATGCACAGGAAAGAGGAAGTGAATCCACGCGTTAATTCTTCTGCCAACCTTTGAGGGAATTAAGTTATTTTAAGGTTTGTGAAGAATAAACAGGAAGGAGGAATTGAATTCATTCCGATGAGAATATAAGTAATGTCACATTTACATTCAAAGAGAAGACAATGTTTAATTTATACCAAAGGATTGGCTGTATCGTGATTAACATGGAAGGAAGGTGGAAGGACGATTGATTCGGAAAAATTAGAAAAAATTACGCATTTCTAACTTACGAACTGGTGATCCGATTTAAATGAAATTTGATATTTACAAGGACCTCTTGTCTCAGAGCTCTTATTTTAAATCTCGACCGGATCCAGTGACATTGCAGTGAGTTGGAAGGGGAAACTGGAAATCTTGAAAAACACTCCGAGAGGAGAGATCAGGATGAAACTTGGTGAGAAGAATAAGCACAAGTCCTAGATACTTGATTGACATAACCAGACCGGATTTGCTCTCTTTGGGGGAGTATGGGGTGGTAGGGGGGGTTTAAGATTTCCTTTGGTTTGGCGAGTTCGGTGCTTCTGGGCGTGCTAGGATGATGAACATTGATAGGCGTTGTCAGGGACCTGAACAAACTGACTTGATTGCAGTCGTTCCTCGATTTGACCATCTGGGGAGTTATGAAGGGAGGATAAATCGTGAAAATCAAGGTATGTTTATCTCACGAATTGGTGATCGGATCTTAAAGAAACTTGATATATAGAAAGATACCATGTCTCAGATGGTCCATTTTCAATTCGGATTGGACCTGGTGACATTGGGGGTGGATGGGGAAACAGAAATCTTGAAAAACGCTTAGAGTGGAGAGATCGGGATGAAATTTGATGGGAAGAACAAGAACAAGTTTTTTACTGTTTTAGAAAGAAGAATTGAGAGAAAGAGTCAAACTTTAGCGTAAAGAGCGGGGCGTTGATAAGGAAAGCAGCCTCTTTCATATACGAAGTAATTTCTGTGCGTTTTAAGTTTTGATGTCACTCCTTACTTTCAGTTGAAAAAACTTGTTTTTTTTTATTTAATACAGATATGATTGCATAACAATTCTAATTAGAGTATAGCGTATAACGGTATCCATAAAACAAGTGGAGCATGGAACTTTTTGAAGCCAATCCGATCTCAGGGTTGCCAACTTTCACGCTTTTCGTTTGAAATGATTTAATTTGAATTTCTATTTCGCTTAACAGTTTTCCTATTGTCATTGCAAAAAAGAGTGCAAAGAGCAAATAATGGACAAAAAGAGTACAAATCCGGTCCGTGGAGTGACAGAGTGCAATGAAGAAAAAGAGTGTGTTCTATATACAATTCACCACACAATGACAAATGCTGTGTGTTTTTCACTGGCTGATATTTCCAAAAGGCTCAGGCTCAAAGTAGCTAAGCCAAATTAGTGCTCCTGAATACACGTTTTGTCTTATTTAGATAAAAATTCCTTTAAAAACCCAGACCGATTTAGCAAATTCCTTTTTAAATTCCATTGGACAGTCGCATAAGAGATGGTGGATTCCCGGCTCATTTCTTGATCACACCTTGAGAGGGTGTTGTTTAGGCTCATCTTGGTTGGAGTTTAGCTCTGTTTACCGCCTTATTAGCCGGACACCTTACCCTCTAGAATGTCTGGCCCCTTTTTTGCACGGTACGCAGAACATATCTTTCGTGTGTGTATTATTCTTCGTTTCCTCAATCCTCCTTTACGTCGTACATACAAAAAATGTGACTTTAACTGATTTTTCGTCACGTCCCTCCACTCGTTCAAGTCTTTGGCTCTCGCAAACATAGCCTCAAGTCCCCTCCGTTCGTTCATCAGGGCTATTAGCCTATCAGGGACTTCAGTCCTTACAAACACTCAGTCACGCTTGTTACCCTGCTGTTTATTTTGGTTTTCTTTTAACAAAAAAATCAACTTGAACAAATAAACTTAAACGTACATTTATAATATATGATTGAGAATGCCTTATAATAACGTTTTAGGTTTTTCATCCCCTTTATTTTGTTTTATTGTAGGAGTTGCAGATATTCCATTAGTAATTTTTTTGCAAATTCGTCTTTCTTTCCATTTTTCTCTGTATATTGACCCTTTTTTATTGGCTGTTTTGAAAAACATTCTTTTTATTTGTGCTAACATAATTAATATTAGGACATGGCCAAAGAGAGGTATAGAAAGGTTTTTGAACCTCCTATTAAATAAAAATCAAGACTGGGTAACATATTATGTTACTGAACCCCGCCGCGAACAAATGCTGGCTATGGAGGGCTAAACTTGAACTCATCTCCCTTGCAAGTCTTGTGCATGGACATTTATCAATTAAAAAAAAGAAATATTGTATGATTAGAAAAATATCCAAAAGTTTAGTATGTAATAAAATATTTTATTGAACAGGTAATTTAAACAGAAAACTTAAGATATTGAACTGTTGAAAGAATTATTATTTGTATTTCCAAGCATACACAAATTTTACCAAAATTACGTTTTTGATATCACAAAAAAGGCGAAGTGAATAAACATGCTAAAGAAAAAGGGTCAAAAGAATAAAAATGCTAAAAAAGAATAATGATTAACAATAGAGGAAAACAGAACTTATTTGAAATTTCAAAAAGTTATAGAACTTTGTTATGAATCTTTTTGTTTAGTTTTACTTAACGCTTTGCGTTCAAAAGTAGGAGTGCAAACTTACAATATAAGTGAATTTTGACTAATTTTTTCATCCTTAATAGCAACATTTATACCATATATACACATAAAGGTGTTTTTTTTTATTTCACAGTAAGTCGCCATCTTTGTGAGAATGTTTGGACAGTAATGAACCAACACTCTTTAAAACGAGGTAAATTGTACAAATCTGGCTACGAATAACCAACAAAAATGAGACAATTCTCAAGCATCTAAGAATAACATTAGCTGCTTTAATAAATATTTGAAAGATTATATTAGACTAAATAACTTAAAAAGGCACCTTAGTACTCTTAGTTGATGCAGTAGCTAATGAGTTCTAGGCTGTCCCTCTAAAAACATTTGAAATGCATTAAATTTTGTAAATAAATGTAAGTATTCCAATTCAAACCGTTTTGTAAATGGATTCAAAAATTTGAATCCAAATGTCTGATATTAGCAAAGAAAATAAAAGTTTTTTGCTAGAAAAGAAATCTCTGTATTATATATGAGCGCGTATTTTTAAAGTCCATATTTGATACACTTGTTAAATTGGAGCTATTTAAGATTTACACTCAAAGGTACCCAACTAGAAAAACACCCCTAGATATTTCACTGGTTTTGAAACTTTCTCGCCCCCTAAATGATTCCTTCTTCTGGTCTATTTTAATTGTAACCTTTCTTTGATTATGCCATCGACTTTTTAGTCACAATTACGTTTGATGTGTAATAGATTGCTATGTGTGCTTGCAAGGGAACCTTTTTTTAAGAAACTTTATTGCAAGAATATACCTTAAAATATATCTACAATTTTGTATTTTAACTATTATCCTCTTTCAATTAAATTATAGGTTATTCAGTATTGTTATTTATAGTATTGTCTTATTTAATTGTTATAATGTTTATCTGATTAAAAAAATTCCTTCAGAATTTGTTTATTCTACTTTTAATTACATTCCACCAATGTAGGAATTACGATCCTACTTTTGCATTCCAATTATTCTACTTTTAAAACCTTCACCGCACCCACCGTTTTTAATAATGATACTACCAAGGTAAGTGAAGCTGTCCACTTGATCGATCTTTTGGCTACCCAACGTCTCTTTTTCATCTTTACTTATTCCTATTTTGCACTCTCTTTGCCTATTATTTGCTCTTTACATTTTTTTTTTGCAATATTTGATAAGAATTCAGAAGAGAAATAAGAATTCAAATTGAATTATTTAAGTATAGAAAAATATAGAACAGCTAGCCGGTATCATCTCTATTATCTCTGCCTGGGAGGTCCCCCTGGTGTTTTTTTGGTATTTTCAACCACTTACGAAGAAGTTGATCGAAGTATAACTATTAAATCGAATAGTCAAATTTTAGAAAAGAAAGTTAAAAGTTGTTTGGCACAACCATTCTTCTTGGAAATGGAAAAATGAGCATGCAACATTGCAATAAGTTAATGGAGAAGCAGCAACCCAAACCAACTTTTTCAAAGTCTACTCTCAAACTGGTAAAATTCTGCAGACTTTAGACCTTTGTACCATTTAAAAGCGCTGATGACCCGTCTCTGCTTTTGCTAACCAATTCATCTGAACCAAAAATCTTATCTTACCAGCCACGGGTCCAAGAATTTGCTTTGGATGGAACCCATACTATCAAAATGACGTAAAAGGGTACATAAGGAAAATATGGGAGAGCCTAAAGTTGTAGTTTAGACACTTTGCTCTCTTGGAAAGCAGTTGAGTTCCGTGAATGACACTTTCAGAAATGAATCCAGGGCCAAAAATATTGAAGCCAATTGAAAATAACAATGGAAAATGGGTAAATATTGAGCAGTCCATATTGTTTACCTATGAATGAAGTGAACATACCACTTGATCCCTTTTCTTATGCTCTTTCCAAAATAATAATCGCTTTTGGCGCAAATTCGCTTCAACCCACTGCTATATACCAATTCAGGGTATATATTTGCACAATGAATGGGGGGGGGGAGAGGCTAATGTACTTAATATACTTACCTCTATAGTCAGAATTGCATCTTGAATCCAAATTTAACATTCATTTGTGCGGGAATCGCCTTCCCACTACTCAACAGAATGAATTTATTTCATTATGCTTCTTATGCGAAGAATTATCATTTTATTTACATTAGAAGAGAGCCTAAACAAATATGTTATTGTTTTAACTTCCATGTTTTTTAGACTTGCATACTGTCCATTGTTTGTCAGTTGTACTTTAACCTTTATTGTTTTATAGGATGTTATGGAACTTATGATTCTGTAACTAACTCGTTTCATTGCTAGTTTTAATTATTAATTATGGCACTTGGTATAAACCAAGTGACATATAGCAATCGCAAATTCTGTCGGTCCCGGTTTTGCTACTTAAGGCACTTCCAGGTAAGCTAGGACAATGAAATTTGGCAGGCGTATCAGGGACCGGACCAGATTAAATTATAAATAGTCATTTTCCCGATTTGACCATCTGGGGGGGGGGGGGGGCTGGTTAATTTGGAAAAGTAATTCTGAAAAAATTAGAAAAAGAGGTATTTTTAACTTACGAACGGGTGATCGGATCTCAATGAAATTTGATATTTAGAAGGATATTGTGTCTCAAAGCTCTTATTTTAAATCCCGACTGGATCTGGTGACATTGGGGGGAGTTTGGAGGGGGGAACCTAAAATCGTGGAAAACGCTTAGATTGGAGGGATCGGGATGAAACTTGGTGGGGAAAATAATCAGAAGTCTTAGATACGTGATTGACATAATTGGAACGGATCCACTCTATTGGGGGGAGGGTTAATTCTGAAAAATTAGAAAAAATGACGTATTTTTAACTTACGAAGGAGTGGTCGGAATTTCATGAAACTTCATTTTTATAAGGACCTCGTAACTCTGATCTCTTATTTCAAATCTCAATCGGATCCAGAGTCATTGGGGGGGGGGGGGAGTTGGGGGGACCGGAAGTCTTAGAAAATACTTAAAGCGGAGAGATCAGGATGAAACTGGATGGGAAGACTAAAAACCGGTCTAAGATACGTGACTGACATAACTGGACTGGATCTGCTCTCTTTAATGGAGTTGGGGGGGGGGGTAATTTGGAAAAATGAGGTATTTGTAACTTACGAACGGGTGACCAGATCTTAATGAAATTTGATATTTAGAAGGATCTTGTGCTTTAATGCTCTAATTATAAATTCCGACCAGATCCTGTGACATTGGGGGAGGGAGGGGTTGGTGAGGGAGGGGTTGGTGAGGGAAACCGGAATTCTTGGAAAACGTGAAAATTGGGGTATTTTTTTGTCTTACGAATAAGTGATAGATCTTAATGGAACTTGATATATATAGAAGGATCTTGTGTCTCAGATGCTCCATTTTCAACTCGATTTGGATCCGGGGACATAAGGGGTTGGAGGAGGGAAACAGAAATCTTGGAAAACGCTTAGAGTGGAGAGATCGGGATGAAACTTGATTGGAAGAATAAGCAAAAGTTCTAGATACGTGATTGACATAATTGGAACGGATCCGTTCTCTTTGGAGGAGCTGGGGGTGTGTGTTAATTTGGAAAAATTAGAAAAATTGAGGTATTTTTACCTTAAGAACGGGTTACCGGATCTGAATGAAATTTTATATTTAGAAGGAATTCATGTCTTAAAGCTCTTATTTCAAATACCGACCAGATCTGTTGACATTGGGGGGAGTTGGAGGGGGAAATCTTGGAAAACGCTTGGAGTTAAGGAATCGGGATGAAGCTTGGTGGATAGAATAAGCAAATGTCCTTGATACGTGATTGACGTAACCGTACTGGATTCGCTCTCTTTGGGGGAGGGGTTCAGTGATTTGGCGAGTTTGGTTTTTCTGGACGTGCTAGGACGATGAAAATTGGTAGGCGTGTCAGAGAGCTGCGCAAATTGACTTGATAGAGTTGTTTTCCCAGATTCGACCATCTGGGGGGCTGAAGATAGAGGAAAAAGTAGAAAAAATGAGGTATTTATAACTTACGAGTGAGTGACCGGATCTTAATGAATTTTGATATTTAGAAGGACATCGGGACTCAGAGTCTTATTTTAAATCCTGATCTGCTCTATGCCTCTGATTTTCCTCTTAAATCAATCTATTGATTCATTAGAATTTTGTTAGAGCTCATACCATATGAGCTCTTGGCCCTTAGCTCTTCTTGCCTCGTCACAAGTGCCATATGAGCCCTTAGCTTTTGTTTTTTATATGAGTTAGAACCTACATGGAATTTTTTGTGTTGTTTTGAAGGATGATAAATCCGTTTTGCTTCTGCTTTCTTAAAGAAACTTCACAACTGATAGTTATAAGCACTCATGCACAGAGTGTGGTAGTATGGTATATTAATGCCCGACCTTTGTTTAAAATCACAAGATTTTTGTTATTTTTCGTGTGGTTTCTCGTTGCGTGTAAAAAATGTAATTATTTACAACTACAATCCTTGTAGCTGTAAAAATAGCTGGGAGTAAATTGTAATTTATTGTTTTTTTTTTGCGCTGGGTACTATTCTTTGAAGAAAAAATTAAAAATTTGGTTTATTAATTTTATTATTATTTATGAAATTCTATTTAATTATCTATGGGCTCCGACTTCTCCTCGTTCCACACTGCAAATGTATAAAAATAAAATGTTATGTCACATGTATCATTGAACATTTCTGCAAGCTATTGATGTGGTTTTTATAGTAGAAGATTTAAATATACGCTTCTGTGTTGTTGGGATAAACAGCTCAGAAAGACCTTTTTCTCTGATTCACATTTAAAATACCCCTTTCGGAGAAATCTTGTCTCATTCGCATTTATTCGTATTCGTAAATGTGCTCAAATTTGATGTTCTCCAAGCAAACCAAACAAACAGCTGTTTACTTTCTGGGAATGTCCAAGAAAACTACTCATTTCTTATAAAAATTGGACATGAATTTACAAGAAAAGGAAAGAAGGAGAAAATCCAGTTGAGGAAGAAGAAGAATTATTTTGTGTGACTAGGAATGTTTCACCATTTTTTTTTACGCTGCTAGGGTACGGTACTTGACTTGACTACAGTGAAGTCAGCTATAGGTCATGACTAGTTACTCTGACCTCGTATATTCCTTTCAAAACATTTGGATGAGATGGAGAAAAGCTTTATCCAAATATTTGATGAAGTCCACTATAATTCATTTGAAGATCCAGTTAAAATAAACACCAGCAAATTTCAAGCAGAGTATTACCTTTAAAGCTAAAAAAAAGAACGAAAATCATTATCTAACCTGTTATTTAGAGGTGGATTTAAATAGGAAGTCCTACTAACTTTGTTTTATATACATATGAAAAATTAAAAGGTAATATGTTTGTTAATCGCAGGATAATTTATAATTATTTGTAAATGGCGTAAGAATGGCATACAAATTTTTTTTTCACTCGCACTCTATTCTAACAATTTGCACTCTTTTTTGGTCTTGATTTGCACTCCTTTTTGATGTCGGCAGTTGGTAAACCTGTCTGGTCTACAGTTTATTAGTCATTAGGACGATCGGTTGTGCGGAAAAATGCCACTTCTTCGGCTAAGCCCTAAAAATGCTCGCTAAAAAAAGGCATAAAAAGGCTAGTACAATAATAATCTAGTAGAGGAGGTCTAAGCTCCTCTTAGATTTTCATACATGTTAGCCAGCTTGGCTAGGATGCAGAGATCTACACCGGCCAAACCCATATCCAATATAAATATAATCTCCTCGTGGAAAAGCGAATCAAATGGTTTACATCATGGGCAGACAAAGCAATGCTTTCACTGTGTTCTTCTGCATCAACTAAAGCAGATAGCCTTTTATACAGCTATTTATTTTTTTTCTTACTTTGTCATATCTTATCATGATTTTTTTTTGTAAATATCATTACTTTAGATTATATGATTGAGTATGCCTTATGATAACGTTTTAGGTTGTTCATTACCTTTATTTTATTTTATTTTAGGAGTTGCAGATACTTCACTAGGTAATACCAATGCACTTATGGAACCTTCAAATTCTAATGTTGGGTTGCATAGGAAAAAGTTCGGAAAAGAATATGAGTGCAATGTATGTGATCAAAGATTTCCTTTCCCTTCACTATTGGAATCTCATCAAATAGCTCATACGGGAGAAAAATCGCTTACGTGTAATGTATGCCAGAAGAGTTTCTCTCGTCCAGGCAATTTGAATAGACATCGAATATTGCATACAGATAAGAAACCGTTTAAATGTGGTTTGTGCGAAAAGTCTTTTGCTCAATCAAGCTATTTGAATCTTCACCAAAGAGTGCATACACGTGAAAAACCGTTTAAATGTGATTTGTGCAAAAAGTGTTTTACTCAATTAGGCAATTTGAATAAACATCAAAGACTGCATACGGGTGAGAAACCGTTTAAGTGTGATTTATGTAAAAAAAGCTTTACTTGGCTTCATTGTTTGAATAGACATCGAATATTGCATACAGGTAAAAACCGTATAAGTGTGATCTATGCGGGGAAGAATTTTCAAGTAAATGGAATCTGAACTGTCATATATCAACCCATTCTAGGAAAAGGCATTCTAGTTTATAGTTTACAATAAAAACATTTTACAGAATGGTAATTCTGATAAACAGTTTTTTAATTTCTATGATTTAGGGGCATGGCGAAGGAGAGGTATGAAAAGATCTTTGAATCTTGAATCAAAGTCAATTTCTGCGCATGTTTCTTATTACAAGGTTCAACTTCTGCTTTGGAGATAGTCGTATCCTCCTAGGTTTTTTCAATCCTTTGATGTAGCATATGCTTGTAGCTGTAAAAATAGCTGGGAGTAAATTGTGATTTATTGTTATTTATGCGCTGGGAACTATTTTTTGAAGATAAAAAAAAAATAATTTATTAACTTTTTTTATTGTTTATGAAATTCTGTGTAGTTATTTATGGGCTCTGACTTCTCCTCAGTCGACACTGCAAATGCATTAAAATAAAAATGTTATGTCACATGTGTCATTGAACAATTTTGCAAACTATTGATGTGGTATTCATGTAATAGAAAATTTGAATTTGTACCTCTGTTTTGTTGGGATACCAAACCCAGAAAGACCCTTTTTTCTGATTCACATCCAAAATATCCCTTACGCAGAAATCTTTTCTCATTCGCATATATTCATATTCATTAATGTGCAAAAACTTAATGTACTCAAAGCAAACCAGTACATTCATGAAACAAGCTGCTATCTACTTTCTGGGAATGTCCCAGAAAACCACTCATTTCTTATAAGAATTGGACATATTCATAATAGTTGATATAGCTGACTTCTAATAGTTTACATAGGCCTATAGTTGACTTCTAATAGCTGACATAGAGCTGACTTCATAAAAACATACGTTTCATCCAGCCAGTGAGAAAAACATGCATATATATTTTTCCTCATTTAGCTAGAGTAAATATCGATTGTCCCAATCAAATTAGGATAAAAGTGTTTCGGCAAAGTTATGGAAAATTGTTGATAAATTCTTATGGTATGCAAAAATAACATCATCTGCAAACATTTTCATTTATATATTATTTTAGAAGTTGAAGATGCTTCATCAAGTCACAGTGAAGAAGTCTTTGGCGTTCCAAACCTTCTTTTGTTTCTTAAACGTGAAGATATTGCTTTGGGTAATTTTCCCGAGTTTTCAGGACCTTGTAAACTTCAACCTGATACCGAGGAATCAGGCACCACATCTTTTGACAGTCAAGGTATATCTTGATTTATTTTTTTTTGAATTAACTATACTGGTTTATGCGTTTTTTGAAAAAAATTGGAACGGACAAGTGGACAAAGCTCCAAAGACGGAATTTTTCTCATCTCATCGTTCTTGAAAGAGTTTTCATTGTTCTAGAGTTTGGTGCCTGATATTCTATTTCTGCAATTTAACCTCTGATAGTTGACTTCAACCCTCTGATAATGACTTCAATCTTCTGATAGTTTGTAGTATGAACAGAAACACGTTCCTAGAACGTATGCGGGTCTACCATTCCTTCAGTACCTTCTAAAAGAATTTCTAGTTAAAAGTGTGATGGTTTCATATAAAGTTGGTTTCTCTTGATTAGGTTTGTACGTGTATTAGAGCATGAGTTATTTAGGTTTCATTGGGTTCTAGTGATTTGAAACTAGGCTGTGCTTCCGTGTTTTCCTTGTCTTGTCGTTTAGGTGAGAAATTTGATTTGTTTTTCTTCTGTTCCTTCTAGGCCGTTGGAGCCTTACGATGAAAAGTATGTTGATTTACGAGGGAAGTGAATGTTGATTTTGGGGACCTTCGAGGTGAGGGATTGGACTTGTGAGAGAAGAGTTTGTTGGTTTTGGAGACCTTCAATGTGACCTTCGTCGTGCCTGATATTCCATAACTGCAGTTTAACCCTTTGATAATTGACTTTAACCCTCTGATAGTCTGTAATATGACCAGGAACACATTCTTAGAGTCGGCACGGATCTACAAATCCTTCAGTACCTTCAAAAAGGATTTTTGTTAAAAATTAAGTTCTTTATGGTATCTGCTAGAATTGGTATCTTTCAATTAAGTTTGCATGTGTGTTACAGCATGAGTTCTTTAAGTTTTAGTGGGTTCTAGTGATTTGAAACCAGGTGCTACTTCTTTATCTAGTTTCTTATTTTGGGGACTTTTTATGTGAGGGGTTGGATTTGTTTTTCTCCTCTTCCGTCTTGTCCGTGGAGCCTTACTGGGAAGAGTATGAAGAAGTATTTTTATTTACGAGGGAAAAGTATGTTGGTTTTGGGGATATTCGATGTGAGGGATTGGACTTGTGAGGGAAGAGTAACCTGAATTTGGGGTATTTTGAGGTGAGGAATTGGACTTGCGAGGGAAGAGGGTGTTGATTTTGGGGAAATTCGAGGTGAGGGATTGTTTTTTTTTTATTCCTTCCTTCCTTCCTGACTATGGAGTATTAGAATAGAGTATGTTGAAGTTTTTTGTTAAATAAAAGAACTCTGATTTACAAGAAAAGCTTTGTAATGAAAACTGCAAGGGTTGGACCCGTGCATGTGTTAGCCGACGAGGAAAACTGAATTCCAAGTCAGACCCTTGTCCTTCTTTACTGAGGGGGGAGGGTACAATATTGAAGCCCATTTAACGCATTTGTATTTCTGCACATATTCAAATGTACCCTGCTTTTATTGAAGAGTTTTAAAAGATTCCTGCTTTATACTCTTGAAATTGTATGTTTATTCGAAAAATGCATACTGCCTCATAGCCATGCTACGCGGCAGGCTTGTGTATAATGATTCTCACGGTCGCTTTTCTTCTACTTTGTACGCTGTGGTCTTGTATATATTCATTTTTGTGGTTGCTTGTCTTTTAATTACAAATAATCTAAACTTTTTATTGATGTCATGGATTCAGGTTAAGTTCGATGCAACCACTTTCGGAAAAATACTAAAAGGGTATATAATTAAAAAAAATTCATAAGTAAGTACGCAGTTGCTCGCTTAAAGGCAGTGTATATATTCTTTATCCTTCTGTTTTAAGTTATGATGTATCAAATAAGCAATAATAATTGAGTTGAGAAAGTCTGGCGTGAATTTAATTCCTCCTTCCTTATAAGGCATCAAAGAATCGTCCATTTTTTTGGATTTTTTTTCTCCTGGAACTCTTTCTGATACTCACCGTCGCTTCTCTTCTAACCGCAGATTTCATTTATGATTCAGTGCGTTTGTTGTGATACTGGTTGTAATATGTCTTCTGGCCGCAGATGTCGCTCCGCTTCATTTTCGGGCATCATTGCCTCAGGCTTTTTTTTCGTGTTCTTCCTTTAGCTGTTCAGATTCATCTAAATTCACGTGTTCCAATGCCTATCCCTTCTGAAATATCTAAAATTGGCATAATCATCGCTTTTTTCTTCAGTGTCATGTAAAAGGGTGGAAAAACAGCAATTTCGGTTGAATTAAGAAATTCCGCCGTGAATTAAATTCCTCCTTCGTGCTTGTCGCGTTCCTTATTCAATCGCAATTTTCAAAAATAACTAAACTCTGCAGCAGCCTAATTCATTTGTTATTCTTTAGTTTCAAGTCACATTTCGTTTGCTATTCAGTGTATTTTGTTTCTGTTTTTGTTCCATACACCTATCTAGATCGTTTTTTCAGCCTTTAAAATGCTAGAGTACCAATCTTCGGCATGGTAATGCAGGACTCAAGGATAGCACCTAGCAGTTAAATTCGCTGCTACTACTACTAACAACTCACCGCGGCGCCAAGCTACTTGAGGCTAGAATGGCTACGATGTTCCTCCTCTATTCCAATCTGCTCAAAGTCTTCTTTTTTAAACACTCTTAGAAATTTCCTATTTCCCTTACTTTCTTCATGACATCCTTCCATCCCAATCACGGGCGACCTGTTTTCTGTTTAGCCCTAGACTGTTAGCCAAAGAGGCAATCCCGTAATCCTTCATCCGCAGAACATGCCTTAGCCATCTCAACTTTTCTCTTATCATAGCCCTATAAAGCGGGATTGAACCCCTTTTCATGCAGTCTACTGTTGGAAAAACGGTTCGGGTACCCAAAACTATTCGTAGGCAATTTTTCTAGAAAACGTCCAGCAAATCTTCCTTCGTTTTTCAGAGTGCCCATATTTCAGATGCAGATTTAACCGCTGTTATCCATGTAGCTTCCAATATTTTAATTTCAGGGGCGCAGACTTATCTTTCTATTCTTCTAAACTTTTTTCAACTGTGAAAAAACACCCTGAGCCTTGGTTATTGTACTTTTATAACCATCGCCGCACCCACCATCTTTACTAATAATGCTACCAAGGTAAGTGAAGCTGTCCAATTGATCGATCTTTTCGCTACCCGACGTCACATTTTCATATTTCCTTTATCCTAGCATTAGCAACTCAGTCTTCTTTAATTAAATTTTCAAACATTTTCTAGCACCCTAAACTCGCCAAACATCTAAAAGTTCATTTATTTTACTTGCACTTCCATCTACATTCTGAGTCCAAGAAAGTTGTTCTTCCGCATTTTGTCCTATGTCTTCTCATTACCTCTCTTATGCTCCTCAAGACAAGTCCATTAAAATAATCCTTATTAATCAGTATAGAACACCGCTTGCTCATTATCTATAAAACTGAAAACCAAAGGTATTTGATAACCCAGACACTTCTCAATATACTGTATATACTGTATATAGCCTACTCCTGTTACCTTATGGATGGAGTTGTACATTCAAATGTTATACGTAGTATGAAAATAATACCCAAAAGCATGACTGATACTCATTAATCACTGCAACTATAAAAAGCACCACTTAAATTTTTGTGAAGAACTATGTTTATCAGCAGCATGGTAGTTACATGCATTCTGAAGCTGTGATATTAGCTCCTCCCTAATCGAATCCCCAAAAGAAATAGAGAAGTGCTGCTACATTGTAGTGTGGCTTTTTTTACTACTAATCTTCCACATTCCTACTTTCTCATTACCTGCTTTAACTGTATGTAGACCATTATATCTACCAGCCACTTTTAGATTATTTCTGTCTGATGAATAAACATTTTTTAGAGAATTTGGCTGTTTTCCTAGACTTAGGCAAATCTTCACTTTCAGGTGAAGAGAAGCCAAGTAAGTAAAAACTTGTTCACAAGAACAGAGGATAACGATGGCTTCAAATTTTTTTTTTTACGTAGTGATATTCAAACCCAATGAGCTTTTAGATTGAATATTTTTCAAAAAGCAGCAGCACGAAAGCTTCTGCTCTATATTTGAGCTTAACTTTTCGTTTCTTTTGGACACATTCACCCACAAAGCAAGTATACTATGTCACTTCTCCAAGTGCATGCTAAATAATTCCATTGTAAAAACCGAAATCGATACCTAGCTCTAGGATTATACGCTCTTTACGCTAAAGTGTGACTCTTTCTCTTAACTTTATTTTTTTAAACAGTAAAAAACTTTAGCATAAAGAGTGGGGCGTCGATGAGGAAGCATCTCCTTTCATATACGAAGTAATTTCTGTTCGTTTTAAGTTTTAATGTTGCTCATTACTTTCCGTTAAAAAAACTTGTTTTTTTTCTTAATTTCTGAACGTTTTTGAATGAATGCATGTTTTGATTTTGGCTCTCCGCAGATGAATAATTAAAACGAAATTTGTATATTTTTTTTTGCTAAATCACTTACTCATAGTTTTGATCGAATGATTTTGAGAAAAAAGGAGGGGGGGAGGAGGCCTAGTTGCCCTCCAATTTTTGGTTACTTAAAAAGGCAACTAGAACTTTTAATTTTTTTACGAATGTTTTTATTAGTAAAAGATATACGTAACTTACAAATTAGCTTACGTAGCGAACTTCTGTAGTCTCATTTTTTTTATTACGTATACGAAGGGGTCCATCCCCTCGTCAGAACATCGCTCTTTACACTAAAGCTTAAATTTTGTTCCAATTTCTTAAGAATGACCCCTGAATCACAAAAGCCGTAGAATAATAATAGTTGAAATTACTAAAAACACCTTAGCTTTAAAAAGAGCGAGGTATTAGGAGGAAGTGAGCCCATCATATGCGTAATAATTTCTGTTCGTTTTAAATTTTAATGCTTCTTCTTACTTTCAGTTGAAAAAACTTTTTCATGTCTATTTTTTCATTGTATTTTTTTTAATAATGCTAGATAATCCTGCGCTCCCTTCATGAAAATTTTCTTCCCCCGTGACAAATTCCTCCAAGGAAAGTTCCCCCAACATATCCCCCTCTTTTCAACTCCTCCCCCCAACCTAAAAATCCCCCTGAAAACGTCTGAACACTCCAAAATAACCATTACTATATGTAAGCACTGGTCAAAGTTTGTAACTTGTGGCCCCTCCCATGGGGACTGTGGGGGAGTAAGTCGTCCCCAAAGACATAGTTATAAGGTTTTTTGACTACGCTGAATAAAATGGCCGTCTCAGAATTTTGATTTGGTGACTTTGGGAAAATAATTAGCGTGGGAGGGGGCCTAGGTGCCCTCCAATTTTTTGGGTCACTTAAAAAGGGCACTAGAACTTTTCATTCCGTTAGAATGAGCCCTCTCGCAAGACTCTAGGACCACTGGGTCGATACGATCACCCCTGGGAAAAAAAAAGTAAACCAACAAATAAACACGCATCCGTGATCTGCCTTCTGCCAAAAAATACACAATTCCACATTTTTGTAGATAGGAGTTTGAAACTTCTATAATAGGGTACTCTGATACGCTGAATCTGATGGTGTGATTTTCGTTAAGATTCTATGACTCTTAGGGGTTGTTTCCCCTATTTTCTAAAGTAAGGCAAATTTTCTCAGGCTCGTAAATTTTGATGGGTAAGACTAAACTTGATTAAAGTTATATATTTAAAATCAGCATTAAAATGCAATTCTTTTGATGTAGCTATTGATATCAAAATTCCATTTTTTAGAGTTTTGGTTACTATTGAGCCGGGTCGCTCCTTACTACAGTTCGTCACCACGAACTGTTTGATAGGGTGATTTCCGCATGGGGAAACAGAAATGTAAGTGGCTAGTACACTCATTAGCTACTACAGGAAGCCTAAGCTCCGCTTTTAGATTTTCATACATGCCATATAGTGAGACTAGGATGTAGGGATCAGCGCCAGCCAAACCCATATTCAATATAATCTCATCGGCGAGAAGCGAATCATATGCGCGCCTTGCATCATGGGCAGATAAAACAATATTTTCACTGCGTTCTTATGCATCAACTAAAGCAGATACTAAAGCAGAAACGCATAACCGCACCCAAGGTGAGACTACACAGACCGAACAAGGTTTAGGTGGAACCTATTTCAGGACGACAATAAATGTCGTCTCTCTCAAAGAGTTTTTCTTTGAGCATGGCAGCAACCTCAGGCTTACTAGCTTCATTTTATCAATAATTTTAATAACATTTTCTCAATAGTCTCAGCAGATGATTTAGATTTGACGTACAGTTTGCATTCCGGTTTCAACTTTCTTAGCTAACTGGTTTCTGCTGAGTCAGGGCGAATTTTGTCAAAAAACTGCTAAGGAGTATTGGGGTCATCCAGAGATTTTCACATTTTGAGAATAACGGCATAAGATGGCTGGGGATTGATAGCTACTGAATTGTAAAGGCTGAATTGCTCGCCGAGGGGCAACATAGGCTCTGCGCTCTAGCTGTAGACACAAAGTTCTTGAATTCTAGGTATAATATGTTCACCTTTCGGTTTAGCATTGAAGCTTAAATTAGAGAATTTTATTTTTGTAATGCTTATAGCAATAGACTTGAATCTATTAAAGCCTCTCGTCTTGCTGTTAAGTATTTTCTCTTAACTCGACTAGCTTTTCAAAATTCGAACTTTCGGTGCTTGTAATGACATAAAAGGGGAAATGATAACGTTTTGTTTTTTCGAACTCTTTAACAACATATTTATTCCAAAAAGCTTTATTCTGAGGCAACAAGGCTAAGTGTAAATATTAAAGTTAATTCTGGGAGTAGAGAGAACATGACCTAAAAGTGAAATATTGTCATGGGGGGGGGTGTTGGAGGGTTTGTCATAAGGCTCAGAATCACCACCCTTGACCGAGAGACTACTAAACCAGTTTTGAAGTGGGAGGGGAAAAGATTGACTTTTAAATGTTGGGGCTAGATTGAGAGAGTCGCGATTTTTCTTCTATTGTTTAATCTTCCTCTATTAAAAGGGGAAAACTGCTTTATATCTGAATATTCGTGTGTAATCAGTGAAGCTTTATCTGGTCTATGGGATAGAGTGGATAATTTTTGGGGCGGGCTATTTATTACAGGATAATTTTTGCATGTAAAAACTTTCAAACTAGAGTCACACTGGTAGGGTAGCCAGGGAGGGGGTAGGGTACAAGAGATAGGGGAAAGGTTTCCTAGTAATCCAGGAAGAAGTCAAATCTGGACTATTCTTTAAGTGGGGATGGTAAGGTAAGATAATGCTGGGAGAGTAAAGTACGGTGAATGGTATATGAGAGGGGAACAGTCAGGTTTATTTTGGCAAATAATTGGTGGAGTCCAGAACCAGTTTGTAAATTTTTGGACAGTTGGAGAGTAACGGAGTCGAATGGAAGTGGATTTTCTGGGAGGAATGTGATTAAGGGGGATTAGGGTTGGGGATAGTCCGAATAGAGTAAAGGGATTTTGGGGGTTGGGTTGATTGGACGCGCCCAAAAATCTGGGGCGGAGGATTGTTTCGAAGAATGGATTCCTGGGGTATACTCCTCTGCATTGGGCATGCAGGGGGATATGGCTGAAAGTCGAACGGAGAACAAGCTAAGGGAGGAAGGGGTCGTGAATAAGTTCGGTATCACCCTAAAAAAGGTTGGATTTTAAACTTACCCTCCACCCCTGATGATATAGGAGCGAAATTACGCGACTTATCAACACAAGATAAAACAGAAAAGGGTTAACATGATCAAAAATGCACTTATCAGACACACAGATTCTCGCAAACAAACATTCTCGAGACGCAAAGATTCTCAAAATGACGACAAATATGTAAAAACTATCATTGCTTGCGAAACTTACAGAAAGACCGATTAAAATGGTTACAGATCAGATTTTCTTTTCTGCTTATTTTTATTTTTCTTTGCATTTTATCCTTCTCTTTTATAATTTTCCATAAAATAATAACTATATCATAGTCGGGTAATGATTTGTAAACAACATTGCTATTCTCTACATTTTTTTCATCATCATTTGATAATTTATGTAATAAACCCGAAGTAACTGAACCATTAACAAACTTATGAGCTTCAGTCGTAGCCATAAAAAAAGTAGAAATTCGTAAACTCTCTTGGGATATTTTGCTGTTACTGCTGGAACTACTGAACTCATAACTGATTGCCTCCTTGTCCACATCAAGAGTATTCTGATTTATTATTAATCCTATCCCTGATTTTACAGCGAACCACGAACGATCAGTATAATAGGTTATCCCGTTACTTTGATCGGGCAACTCTATTCATTATCATTTGACAATTTATGTAACAAACCCGAAGTAATTGAACCATTAACAATCTCATGAGCTTCAGTCGTAGTCATAACAAAAGTAGATATTCTTAAACGCTTAAACTAACTATTTCCTCCTTGTCCACGTCAAGAGCATTCTTATTCATTATTAAACCTGTCCCTGATTTTACAGCAAATCACGAATGATCAGTATAATAGATTATCCCGTTACTTTGGTGCGGCAACTCTATCTCCTGCTAACTTGCTTTCTATCCTTTATGAGAAACTTGGAATTGTCTCTCTGTTTTATTGTTGGGATAGTTAGGCTGTAGATCCCTGCACTGAAACAATGGGTTAAAGATGCCAACATGGTCAATGCTTTTCGTATCTGCTTTCTTTTGGTCCATTGACTGTTTACCTAAAGTCTGACTGCACTTTTTAATTCTTCTTCCTCTAGAAAATATCCTGTGAGTAGAAGTCCCAATATAGGTTCCATGGACTCCGTAGCGGTTCCATGGCATGCTAATGTAATGATTACGAATGATAGCATTTGCTTTAGGACCGATAACCTCCCTGCCTTCTCAAGAACAGAACACAATTCGCGCTTTATCAAAAAACAAACAAATGACCTTGGAATGTAATTTGAATTAATATATACTGACATTTCTTCCTTAAAGTTTCGATAATTTTGTATTTATGAAAGCAAGATAGGTGAAAATTTTCAAACGTATTGTGTTTTCAGTAAAGCTCAAATTGCGTTCTGGTCTTGAGAAGGCATGGGGGCTATCAGCCCTACTCGTGTTAATTTTTGCTCGTTTTGAGTTTGACTCGGCTATTTAGTGTAATATCTCTTCGTTTTGAGTTTCATTTATTTATTGACAGTGATTTTTGATCGTTTTACGTTTGGAAGATTATTTGATTTAACTTTTGCTCATTCTTGGCTTAATGGAGCTCTTTACTTTTCTTTGAAAAATTCGTCTTGTGGAAAAAGTTTTTAAAACTAATTTCTGTTTGTTTTTTATTGACATAATCTATTTCTTGGATATAATAATATTGTATATCTTTTCAGTTTTTTCTATAAGAATCCGTAATATGGGTTGCTATTTGTATGTTGGAGAAATTTTTTCAACAATTTTTAATCGTGACACAAATACTATAATTCTTGATTTAATTCTAGAGGATCTAAAGTTGACCTGAAACATAAAACTTAACATTAGTCCAAAAATATTCAAGTTATGCTCTTTGAAAACCTGTATAGCCGACACTTACGCTCTTTTTATTTATTTAAATTGTTTGAGCAGAAGTAGTAGTATCCCCAAAAGTTTCAACCTAATACTCCAAGTCGTTCTCGACATATTGCTGAGGTGTCTTATTGGCATCCATAAACAAAATGCCTTTGATTTATTTAAAGCAACATTTAGTTTTAAAGGATAATGGACAAATTACATAATTTTTTTTGGGGGGGGGATGAGTTCCCTAAAGACATTGCTACTGGACTATTCCACTATGCCGAACAAAATGGTTGTCTCAAAATTCTGCGTTTGGAATATGAATAGGGTTCAGAGAAGGGCTGCTTGCCCTCTAATCTTTGTTACTCCTAAAATGGGCACGAGACACTTGTGCTGTAATTGGAGTGCAAGTGGGAGGACTTCCCCCTTCACATATCTAGTAAAAACCTTTTAGACAACTAGAAACAAAATGCAAACATTTTGAATGTATTTTGTTTTCAGTAAAGTGCAAATTATGTTCTGGTCTTGAGAAGGTATGGATGGTTGTCAAAGACATAATATCCAGAACTTTCCACTACGCTGAACAAAATTACCATCTCAAAATTTTGATTAGATGATTTTTGGGAGTTGGTTGGCGTTGGGGGGTGATAGATGTTGCCCTACTGTCACTTTTGACTAATAAAAAGGGCACTAGTCCTTTCAATTTCAAAACGAGCGAGCTTTTTTCGAAGTTTCTACACAACAAATGGCTATCTTAAATTTCTATCAGTTGTATTTTGGAAAAATATGAGGTGTGTGTGTGCTATCCACCTCTGGTCATTCTAAATCTTACAAAGGGAAATAGAACTTCTGATTACCAATCCAATGAGTCCCCTCCGAAGTATTTTTTATCACCCTTCTATATATACCTTATGTGTCCCAGGGCATAACTTACCACCCTTGCCCTCTGGGTGGGGAGGGGGCTTTTTTCCTCAAAGACATAATTTTCGAACCTTTTACGTTGAACAAAGTGGCTATCACAAATTTTATTGGACGTGTTTGGGGAAATGATGGGTGTGGGAGGGGGTTATTGCCCTCCAATCACTTTTGACTACAAAAGGGCACTGATCCTTTCAATTTCCAAAAGTACGAGGTGTTTTGAAGTTTCTATTCAAACAAACGGCCGTCTCGAAATTTCTTTTAGGTACATTTGGAGAAAACTCGAGGTGTCAGGGGGGACTATCCACCCTCTCATCAATCTGAATGTTAAAAAGGGCACTAGAACTTCTGATTACCAATCCAATGAACTTCCTTCCGAAATTTACACTATTACCATTTCTGTATGTACTTTGTATGCTCCCAGGACATAACTTAAAACCCATGCCCTGAGATATAAAGGGGGGGGGATGACATCCTCAAAGACATAATTGAAGGACCTTTCAATTACGTTGAACAAAATGGCTGTTTCATAATTTTTATTTGATGTGTTTGGGGAAATGGTGGGCGTGGGAAATATATGAGGTGTGTGTGTGCTATCCACCTCCGGTCATTCTGAATCTTATAAAGGGAAAGAAGTATTTTTATCACCCTTCTATATATACCTTATGTGCCCCAGGGCATAACTTACCACCCTTGCCCTCTGGGTGGGGAGGGTTTTTTTTTTCCTCAAAGACATAATTTTCGAACCTTTTACGTTGAACAAAGTGGCTATCACAAATTTTATGGGACGTGTTTGGGGAAATGATGGGTGTGGGAGGGGGTTATTGCCCTCCAATCACTTTTGACTACAAAAGGGCACTGATCCTTTCAATTTCCAAAAGAACGAGGTGTTTTGAAGTTTCTGTTCAAACAAACGGCCGTCTCGAAATTTCTTTTAGGTATATTTGGAGAAAACTCGAGGTGTCAGGGGGGACTATCCACCCTCTCATCAATCTGAATGTTAAAAAGGGCACTAGAACTTCTGATTACCGATCCAATGAACTTCCTTCCGAAATTTACACTATTACCCTTTCTGTATGTACTTTGTATGCTCCCAGGACATAACTTAAAACCCATGCCCTGGGATATAAAGGGGGGGGGGATGACATCCTCAAAGACATAATTGAAGGACCTTTCAATTATGTTGAACAAAATGGCTGTTTCATAATTTTTATTTGATGTGTTTGGGGAAATGGTGGGCGTAGGAGAGGGTTTGTTGCTACTCAATCACTTTCGACTATTAAAAAGGGCACTGGCAATTTCAATTTCCAACCGAATGAGCTATTTCCGAAGTTTCTACGACACTTAATGGCCATCTCAAAATTTAATTCTCATGTATTTCGCGAAAATTCGAGGTGTGGGGGAGTTGTCACCCTCCGATCAGTTTGAAAAATAGCACTAGAAGAACTGATTATCAATCCCTTGAGCCCCCTCCGAAGTTTATACTATCATCCTTTCTATATATACCTTATATGCCTCCCAGAGCATAGCCTATAACCCTTGCACTTAAAACTATGTGGGTGGGGGTTTGTTATCCTGAAATACATAATATCCCAACCTTTCAATTACGTTGAACAAAATGGTTATCTGAAATTTTGATTGGAGGTGTTTGGGGGAATGGTGGGCGTCAGAGGGGGTATCCACCCTCTGTTGACTCTGAATTTTAAAAGGGGCACTAGAAGTTCTTGATTACCACTCCATGAGCCCCCTCCGAAGTTTATACGATCATTCTTTCTATGTATCCCTAATATGCCTTCCAGGGCATAACCTACAATCCTAGCCCTAAAAGATGTGTGTGGATGGGGTTTGTCATACTCCAAAACGTAATATCCGAACTTTTCAATCATGTTGAATAAAATGGCTATCCCAAAATTTTGATTGGATGTGTTTGAGAAAATGATGGGCTTGGGGAGGGCTTGTAGTTGCCATCCAATCGCTTGTGGCTATAGTCTATCAGTCTTAGTATCTTTAGCACGTTCTTACTCTCCAAAATTTACGTGATCACCCTTTCTATATATATACCTTATGTGCCCCCATGGCGTAAGTTACAAACCTTCCCCTGAGGGCTATAGGGGTTTGTCATTCTCAAAGACATATTTCCAAACCTTTCCACTACGTTGAACAAGATGGCTATCTCAAAATTGTATTGGAAATGTTTTGCAAAATAGTGGGTGTGGTAGGAGGGTTAGTTGCCCTCCAACCACTTTCGACTATTAAAAAGAGCAATAACCCTTTCAATATCCAACCGAAAGAGTTTTTTTTTAATTTTCTGCGACAACAAATGACCATCTACAAATTTTCTATCGTAAACATTTCGGGAAAATAAGATACGAGGTGTAGTGGTGTATTTCCTGTCCAATCACTCTGAATCTTAAAAATGGCACCAGAACATCTGATTTCAATCAAATGAGCCCATTACAGAGCTTTTACGGTCACGCTTTCTATATATACCTTATATGCCCCCAGGGCATAACTTACAACCCTTACCCTGAGGGCTGTGGGAGGGGGATGCTTTTTGAGAAGACACGATGATGGTGGAGGCTATCCACCCTCCGATCACTTTGAATATCTAAAAGAGCACTAAAACTTCTGATAAGCAATCCAATGATTCTCCTTAGAAGTTTGTACGATCACCCTTTCTATATATACTTTGTGTACCCCAGAGATTACTTATAACCCTTTCCGTGAGGGCTCTGGGGCGGTTGTCAACCTCGAAGACATATTTTCGGGACCTTTCAATTACGTTGAACAAAATAGTTATCTCAACATTTTGATTGAATCTAGTTGAAGAAATGGTGGGCTTGGGGGTTAGTTGCCCTCGAATCACTTTTCTTTATTGAAAAGGGCACTAGCCATTTTAATTTCTAATCGAATGAGCTCTTTTCGAAGTTTCTAAGACAACAAATGGCCATCTCAAAATTTTCCATCAGATGTATTTCTCGAAAATAGGAGGTCTGGGGGGGGGCAGCATCCACCCTCTGATCACTCTGAATCTTAAAATTAGTGCTAGTCCCCTCCAAAGTTTATACGATCACCCTTTATATATATATATGTATATATATATATATATATATATATATATATATATATATATATATATATATATATATATATATATATATATATATATATATATATATATATATATGTATATATATACCTTATGTGCCCCCAGGGCATAACTGCCAACCCTTATCCCGAGGGCTCTGGGGGAGGGGGTCATCCTCAAATACTTAATTTCTAGACCTTTTAACTACGCTGAGCAAAACTGATGTTCAAACAGAATCACAAAATCGCTATATCAAATATTGATTGGATGTGTTTGGGGAAGTGGGGCCGTAGAAGGGAGGTTATTTGCCCTTAGATCACTTTTGGATATTGAAAAGGGCACTAGTCCCTTCAATTTCCAATCGAATGAGCTCTTTTCGAAGTTTCTACAACAACTCCTTCAATACGAAGTGCCCTGGTCTAAACAAAATAAAATTAATGATAATTATACATTATCACAACATCGCTCTTTGCATAGACAGCGTTAAGACGCTGCCTATGATTTTGATATTTTGAGAATAACAGTATATTGACAGCTACTGGATTGGCAAAGCCTGGGACTCTACTCGCCGAGGGGCAACATAGGCTGCGCGCTTTAGCCATAGAGACAAAGTTCTTAAAATTCTAGGCATAAACCGTTCACCTTTCGGCTTAGCATTTAAGCTAAAATTAGGGAGTTTTATTTTGTAATGCTTATAGCAATAGACTTCAATCTGTTCAAGCCTACCGTTTTCCTATTAATATTTTTTTCTTAATTAGTCTGATTTTTTTGGTGATTTTTTTGTGAGAATCATTACTTTAGGATATTAAATGAAAAAAACAAGTTTTTTAACTGCAAGTAAGGAGCGACATCAAAAATTAAAATGAACAGAAATTATTCCGTTTATGAAAGGGGTTGTCACCTCCTCAACGCCTCGCTTTTTACGCTAAAGTTCGACTCTTTTTCACAACTCTACCTTCTAAAAAGATAAAAAACTTTAGCGTAAAGAGGGAGGTGTTGAGGAGGTAACAAGCCCTTTCATAAACGGAATAATTTACGTTCGTTTTAAGTTTTAATGTCGCTCCTTACTTGCATTTAAAAGACTTGTTTTTTTTTCATTTAATTTCTGAACGTTTTTGAATTAATGCATGTTTTGATTTTGGCTCACTGCACATGAATGATTAAAATGAAATTTGTATATTAATTTATTTGTTTTGGCTAAATGGTTTTCTCATAGTTTTGATCGGACGATTTTGATAAAAAAAAAAGGTGGGGGAGGAGCCCTAGCTGCACTCCAATTTTTGGCTACTTAAAAAGGCAACTAGAACTTTTTATTTTTTACGAAGGTTTTTATTAGTAATAGATATACGTAACTTAAGAATTAACTTACGCAACGAAATTCTATATTTGTATATTTTTTTACGTATATGAGAGGGTTCTCTCCGTCGTCAATACCTCACTCTTTACACTGAAGCTTTAACTTGGTCCCAATTCTTTAAGAATGACCCGTGAATGACAAACGCCGTAGAATAAATAGTTGAAGTTACTAAAAATACTTTAGCGTAAAGAGTGAGGTATTGTGGAGGAGACGAACCCCCTTGTATACGTAATAATTTCTGTTCGTCTTAGGTTCTAATGCTGCTCCATACTTCCGTCAGAAATTTTTTTTTTTTAATTTATTTTCTCATTGTTCTTTTAAATAATGCTAGAAAATCCTGCGGCCCCTTCATGAAAATTTTCTTCCCTCGTGATAAATTCTTCCATGGAACAATCCTCCCATGTAACCCCTTCCCCCGACCCCCCTTTAACGTGAAAAAGTCTCCCTGAAATCGTTTGTACACGTCCCAATAACCATCGCTTTATGTAAACAATGGTCAAAGTTTGTAACTTGCAGCCCCTCCCCAGGGACTGTGGGGGATCCAGTCGGCCCCAAAGACATAATTATTGGGTCTTTTGACCATGCTGAACAAAATGGCTATCTAAAAATTTTGATACAGTAGCTTTGGAAAAAAATGAGCGTGGGAGGGGGCCTAGGTGCCCTCCAATTTTCGGTCGCTTAAAAAGAGCACTATAACTTTTCTTTTCCGTTAGAATGAGCCCTCTCGCGACATTCTAGGACCACTGGGCTGATACGATCAGCCCTGGAGAATAGTAAAAACAAAAAAACAAATAAACACGCATCCGTGATCTGTCTTCTGGCAAAAAATGCAAAATTCCACATTTTTGTAGATAGGAGCTTGAAACTTCTACAGCAGAGTTCTCTGATACGTTGAATCTCATGGTGTGATTTTCGTTAAGATTATTTGACGTTTACGCGGTGTTCCCCCTATTATCTAAAATAAGGCAAATTTTCTAGGCTCGTAACTTTTGATGGGTAAAAATGAATTATATGAAGCTAATATATTTAGAATCAGCGTAAAAATGCAATTTTTTTGATGTGACTATTGGTATAAAAATTCTATTTTTTAGAGTTTCGGTTACTATTGAGCCGGGTCGCTCCTTACAACAGTTCGTTACCACCAACTCTTTAATACGATTGACAATGTCTTATGATGTGTTAGGTTTTTTCATCCCCTTTACTTTATTTTATTTTAGGAGTCGCAGATACTTCATCAAGTAATACCAATACACTTCTGGAAGTCTCAAATTCTAATTTGGGGAATTGTTACCAAAGAGTGCATACACGCGGAAAACCGTACAAATGTGAAGTGTGTTCTAAGAGCTTTTCTCAGTTGCGCAATTTGAAGATACATCATAGAGTGCACACAGGTGAAAAACCGTTTAAATGTGATTCGTGCAAAAAGTGTTTTACTCAATTAAACCATTTGATTAAACATCAAAGACTTCATACTGGTGAGAAACCATATAAATGTGATTTATGCAAAAAGTGTTTTACTCAGTCAAGCAGTTTGATTAAACATCAAAGAGTGCATACTGGTGAGAAACCATATAAATGTGATTTGTGCAAAAAGTGTTTTACTCAGTCAAGCAGTTTGAATCTTCACCAAAGAGTGCATACGCGTGAGAAACCATTTAAGTGTGATCTCTGTGAGAGGAAATTTTCTGATAAATCGAATCTGAACCGTCATATTTCAAACCATTCTAAGAAAGGGCATTCTAGTTTATAATAAAAACCTGTTACAGAATAATATCTTTCTGTAAACAGGTTTGTATAATCTGGGGACAGAATACACTGAATAAGTGAAGTTCGGTTCTTTTGTGATCTTTGTGTTTAGTTTCCTCAATGACTTCGTTATTATTATTCAATGGTAGCAATGCAAACTTACAATCGTAAATGGTACATGTGTATTATTCAGAAATTCATTAACTGATTCGTTGATCTTGGAGAATACTTTTGCTCGTTTTTTGGAACTAATCGAAAACTTAATCACTGAGAAAAAACTGTATATTTCAGTTTATACCTTTTAATGTGTTTAGTTTTATTTTCTTGGAATTTTTTTGTATATTTTTTACATTAATAAACAGAATTTCCTAGTTTAGTTTTTTGACATCACAAGAGATTTCTAAGACAAGTTCCCCCTCTCTCTCTCTAATAGTCCATCAATATTTCTAATTGATTCCTTCACTATTTAGAAAAATATTGTTGGTAAAATGAAAATAAAGTACACATAATATCTTTTGATTGACTTAGGTACGTGTGTCGTTTCTCTGTTGCTTACAAGTCCATAACAGTAAAGTGAATCACAGCTTAGATACCAATACTGTTATAAAAACTCCTATCTTACTGATGAGAAGCTTTGGGTACAGAAATCTGAACTTGGAGCCTCCTCCAAGCCCACGCTCCGACACGTAGATCGTACTGTAACACCATAGGCGGGAACACAATTGTGTTTTGTTGCATACACAGCTTAGATACCAATACCAGTTTCCTGTTACCAATTAGATACCAATACCAGTTTCCTGTCTCCAGCCGCTAGCATCGCTACCACGTACTGTGTCCCAAAAATAAATAGAGTTTTCCTAACTGTGTATTGGTATCTAATGTGAAGTGAATATACAATAGTGACAAGTCGTATACTTTCAGTGGCTTCTGAGATGTTTCACACCGACCATTTAGCTATTTAGGTCTACTTCTGTATTACTAACATTATTTCTTATAAGTATTCTTCTGAACTTAAATTCTCTAAGGTGTTTTCTATAAGGTGTGGCTTGTGAGATGTTTCAAACAGGCCAAATTGGCTATTTCGGTCTACTTCTGTATTATTAGCATTATTTCTAATAAGTATTCTTCTTAATTTGAATTCTCTAGGGTGTTTTCTATAAGGTGTGGCTTGTGAGATGTTTCAAACAGGCCAAATTGGCTATTTAGGTCTACTTCTGTATTATTAGCATTGTTTCTAATAAGTATTCTTTTTAATTTAAAACCTCTAAGGTGTTTTTTTATAAGATTTGGCTTGTGAGGTGTTTCAATCAGGCCAAATTGGCTATCTATTAGTTAATTATTAGTTAACATACTACTTGGGACATTGTTAAGGAGAGGTAAGAAGACAATTTTGAACCCCGTATAAAAAAGAGACAAAAAGATTTTTTGTTTTGTAAATGTTTCTTTATTTTTCTCTTTTTCTTTGGCTTTCTCTAAGTCCCTCTAATCTTTTTCTCCTAATTTTTATAATTGTTTTCTATATTCATCCTTTTTATTGGTTGATTTGAAAAGGTATTCTTTTTATTTATACTAACATAAATAATATTGGGCATGGCCAAGGAGAAGTATAAAAAGACTTTTCAATCCCCTATTGAATAAAAATCAAGATCACGTAACATCCACGAGCAAATGCTGGCTATGAATATAAATTTACTTCTTTAATGTCACAAAACAAGATGAAGAGAATAAGAATGCTAAGAAAAAAGGTGAAAAGAATTAAAGGGTTATAGAAAGATTAATGAATAACAGTAAAGGAAAACAGATCTGTGTTAAAAATTTCCAAAAGTTAGAGCACTTTGCTATGTTGTTCCTTAAATGCAAACCCAACAATGGTAAATGGTACTTGTGCGTTATTCAGAATAGAGTGAAGTTCGGTTCTTTTGTGATCTTTGTGTTTAGTTTCCTCAATGTCTTCGTTATCATTGTTAAATGGTAGCAATGCAAACTTACAATCGTAAATGGTACATGTGTATTATTCAGAAATTCATTAACTGATTCGTTCATCTTGGGGAATACTTTTGCTCGTTTTTTGGAACTAATCGAAAACTTAATCACTGAAAAAAACTGTATATTTCAGTTTATTCCTTTTAATGCGTTATTTTTATTTTCTCGGAATTTTTTGTATATCTTTTACATTAATAAACAGAATTTCCTAGTTTAGTTGTTTGTCATCACAAGAGATTTCTAAGACTAGTTCCCTCTCTCTCTCTAATATTCCATCAATATTTCTAATTGATTCCTTCACTAATTACAAAAATATTGTTGGTAAAATGAAAAATAATGTACACATAATATCTTTTGATTGACTCAGGTACGTGTGTCATTTCTCTGTTGCTTCCAAATCCATAACACTAAACTGAACCACAGCTTAGATACCAATACAGTTATGAAAACTCCTATCTTGCCCATGAGAAGCTTTTGGTACAGAGCTCTGGACTTGGAGGCCTCCTCCAAGCCCGCGCTCCGACGCGTAGGTCGTACTGCAACACCATAGGTGGGAACACAGTTTTTTTTTGTTACATACACAGCTTAGATACCAATACCAGTCTCCTGTTACCAATTAGATACCAATATCAGTTTCGTGTCTCCAGCCGCTAGCATCGCTACCGCGTACTTTGTCCCAAAAATAAGTCGAGTTTTCATAACTGGTTATTGGTATCTAATGTGAAGTGAGTATACAATAGTGACAAGTCGTATACTTTCAGTGGCTTCTGAGATGTTTCACACCGACCATTTAGCTATTTAGGTCTACTACTGTATTACTAACATTATTTCTTACAAGTATTCTTCTGAACTTAAATTCTCTAAGGTGTTTTCTATAAGGTGTGGCTTGTGAGATGTTTCAGACAGGCCAAATTGGCTATTTCGGTCTACTTCTGTATTATTAGCATTATTTCTAATAAGTATTCTTCTTAATTTAAATTCTCTAGGGTGTTTTCTATAAGGTGTGGCTTGTGAGATGTTTCAAACAGGCCAAATTGGCTATTTAGGTCTACTTCTATATTATTAGCATGGTTTCTAATAAGTATTCTTTTTAATTTAAAACCTCTAAGGTGTTTTTTTATAAGATTTGGCTTGTGAGGTGTTTCAATCAGGCCAAATTGGCTATTTATTAGTTAATTATTAGTTAACATACTAAATTTGGTAGAAGACAATTGAGCTTTTTGTGTTTTCTTTTTTCTTTATTTTAGGGTAGGCCTATAAATTAAAAGGAAAGTTGGAATTTGGCGCTTCGCGCCACCCAAACACCTAGTTGGTGGTCTACTTCTGTATTACTAGCATTGTTTCTAATAAGTATTCTTTTTAATTTAAAACCTCTAAGGTGTTTTTTATAAGATGTGGCTTGTGAGGTGTTTCAATCAGGCCAAATTGGCTATTTATTAGTTAATTATTAGTTAACATGCTAGATTTGGTAGAAGACAATAGAGCTTCTTTGTGTTTTCTTTTTCTTTATTTTAGGGTATGAATTAAAAGGAAAGGTGGAATTTGGCGCTTCGTGCCACCCCAAAACCTAGTTGGTGGGGGGGCTTTGCGCCCCTCCAAGCACCCCTCACTTGCGTAAGTCGTTACGCGCCATTGTAATTGTGTCCCTGTGTCCCACCTGTGAATATAGATTGATATATATATATATATATATATATATATATATATATATATATATATATATATATATATATATATATATATATATATATATATGTTTTTAACTACGTAAAACTTGCGAATATACAACATCCTTCGCTATCCCATTGTCTGTGCATATAAATAGATTGTCAGGTTTACCGACTCTTGAACATGCAACATATAATTGTCCATGGGAAAAACAATCCGTATTCAGATCTATACCTCATTATTCTAATGATTGCCCTTGAGCTTTGTTGATGGTGATTGCTAATCGAACATTCCCTGTGTCCCCGTCGTCATTTATATATCCGCCCTTTGCCCCCCTGCGTCCCCGTTGTAGTTGTGTCCCTGTGTCCAGGTTGCCATTTACACTCCCTGTGTCTCGGTCGTCATTTGTGTCCCGGTGTCCCAGTCTCGTAACTGTTTCTCAGGCTCGTAACTTTTGATGGGTTAAAATAAACTTGATGAAACTTATGTATTGAGAATCAGCGTAAACATGCAATCCTTTTGATGTGACTATTGGTATCAAAATTCTATTTTTTAGAGTTTTGGTTACTATTGAGCTGGTGCGCTACTTACAACAGTTCGTTACCACGAACTGTTTGATATGATTGACAATGCCTTATAATAATGTTTTAGGTTTTTCATCCCATTTATTTTATTTTAGGAGTCGCAGATACTTCATCAAGTAATACCAATACACTTCTGGAAGCCTCAAATTCGAATTTGGTGAACTGTTACCAAAGAGTGCATACACGCGGAAAACCGTATAAATGTGATGGGTGTTCCAAGAGCTTTTTTCACTTGTACAATTTGAAGATACATTTTAGAGTGCACACAGGTGAGAAACCGTATAAATGTGATGTATGTTCCAAGAGCTTTTCTCACTTGTGCAATTTGAAGATACATCATAGATTGCACACAGGTGAGAAACCGTTTAAATGTGATACATGCAAAAAGTGTTTTACTCAATTAAACCATTTGATTAAACATCAAAGACTGCATACTGGTGAGAAACCATATAAATGTGATTTGTGCAAAAAGTGTTTTACTCAGTCAAGCAGTTTGAATCTTCACCAAAGAGTGCATACGCGTGAGAAACCGTATAAGTGTGATCTATGTGAGAGAAAATTTTCTGATAAATCGAATCTGAACCGTCATATATCAAACCATTCTAAGAAAGGGCATTCTAGTTTATAATAAAAACCTGTTACAGAATAATATCTTTCTGTAAACAGGTTTGTATAATCTGGGGACATTGCCAAGGAGAGGTAAGAAGACAATTTTGAACCCCCGTATAAAAAAAAGACAAAAAGATTTTTTGTTTTGTAAATGTTTCTTTCTTTTTCTCTTTTTCTTTGGCTTTTTCTCAGTCTCTCTAATCTTTTTCTCCTAATTTTTATAATTGTTTTCTATATTAATCCTTTTTATTGGTTGGTTTGAAAAGGTATTCTTTTAATTTATACTAACATAAATAATATTGGGACATTGCCAAGGAGAAGTATAAAAAGACTTTTCAATCCCCTATTGAATAAAAATCAAGACCACGTAACATATTTTTTTTTTGTAATTGTTATGCTTTTTCACAGCTATTATTATATACCCTGTTATGTGAGTTAGTATCCTGTGGTATTATTTTGTATTATTTGTTGTTTTTTGCCATTTCCCCTAAGTGGCTTTTGTTGCAATAAATATCTATATATCTACCTATCATGCGAGTGAACCCCGCCACGAGCAAATGCTGGCTATGAATTTAAATTTACTTCTTTAATGTCACAAAAAAAGATGAAGAGAATAAGAATGCTAAGAAAAAAGGTGAAAAGAATTAAAGGGTTATAGAAAGATTAATGAATAACATTAAAGGAAAACAGATCTGTATTAAAAATTTCCAAAAGTTAGAGCACTTTGCTATGTTGTTCCGTAAATGCAAACCCTACAATGGTAAATGGTACTTGTGCGTTATTCTGAATACAGTGAAGTTCGGTTCTTTTGTGATCTTTGTGTTTAGTTTCCTCAATGACTTCGTTATCATTATTCAATGGTAGCAATGCAAACTTACAATCGTAAATGGTACATGTGTGTATTATTCAGAAATTCATTAACTGATTCGTTCATCTTGGGGAATACTTTTGCTTGTTTTTTGGAACTAATCGAAAACTTAAGCACTGAAAAAAACTGTATATTTCAGTTTATTCCTTTTAATGTGTTATTTTATTTTCTCGGAATTTTTTGTATATCTTTTACATTAATAAACAGAATTTCCTAGTTTAGTTGTTTGTCATCACAAGAGATTTCTAAGACTAGTTCCCTCTCTCTCTCTAATATTCCATCAATATTTCTAATTGATTCCTTCACTAATTACAAAAATATTGTTGGTAAAATGAAAAATAAAGTACACATAATATCTTTTGATTGACTCAGGTACGTGTGTTGTTTCTCTGTTGCTTCCAAATCCATAACACTAAAGTGAATCACAGCTTAGATACCAATACAGTTATGAAAACTCCTATCTTGCCCATGAGAAGCTTTTGGTACAGAGCTCCGAACTTGGAGGCCTCCTCCAGGCCCGCGCTCCGACGCGTAGATCGTACTGCAACACCATAGGCGGGAACACAGTTTTTTTTTGTTACATACACAGCTTAGATACCAATACCAGTTTCCTGTCTCCAGCCGCTAGCATTGCTACCGCGTACTGTGTCCCAAAAATAAATCGAGTTTTCATAACTGTTTATTGGTATCTAATGTGAAGTGAATATACAATAGTGACAAGTCGTATACTTTCAGTGGCTTCTGAGATGTTTCACACCGACCATTTAGCTATTTAGGTGTACTTCTGTATTTCTAACACTATTTCTTATAAGTATTCTTCTTAATTTAAATTCGCTAAGGTGTGGCTTGTGAGATGTTTCAAATAGGCCAAATTGGCTATTTAGGTCTACTTCTGAATTATTAGCATTATTTCTAGTAAGTATTCTTCTTAATTTAAAACCTCTAAGGTGTTTTTTATAAGATGTGGCTTGTGAGATGTTTCAATCAGGCCAAATTGGCTATTTATTAGTTAATTATTAGTTAACATGCTAGATTTGGTTGAAGACAATAGAGCTTTTTTGTGTTTTCTTTTTTCTTTATTTTAGGGTATAAATTAAAAGGAAAGTTGGAATTTAGCGCTTCGCACCACCCCAACACCTAGTTGGTGAGGGCGCTTCGCGCCCCCCAAGCCCCCCCGCGCGCTTAAGTCGTTACGCTCCATATTAGTTACTCGCCATTGTAGTTGTGTCCCTGTGTCCCACCTGTGAATATAGATTGATATATATATATATATATATATATATATATATATATATATATATATATATATATATATATATATATATATATATAAAAATAACTAATAAAAAACTAAAAAAAGGCAAAAACTACAAAAAAACTAAAAACTAATAAAAAAAATAAAAAAGCTAAAAAACTAAAAAAACTAAAAAAAGGCAAAAACTACAAAAAAAACAACAAACCAACACCTAGTTGGTGGGGGCGCTTCGCGCCCCCCCCAAGCCCCCCCGCGCGCGTAAGTCGTTACGCGCCATAATAGTTACGCGCCATTGTAGTTGTGTCCCTATGTCCCACCTGTGAATATAGATATATATATATATATATATATATATATATATATATATATATATATATATATATATATATATATATATATATATATATATGGTTTTAACTACGTAAAACTTGCGAATATACAACATTCTTTGCTGTCCCATTGTCTTTGCATATAAATAGATTGTCAGGTTTACCGACTCTTGAACATGCAACATATAATGGTCCATGGGAAAACAATCTGTATTCAGATCTATACCTCATGATTCTAATGATTGCCCTTGAGCTTTGTTGATGGTGATTGCTAATCGACCATTCCCTGTCCCGGTGTCCCGGTCGTCATTTACATCCCCCTGTTTCCCCCGGTGTCCCCGTTGTAGTTGTGTCCCTGTGTCCCGGTCGTCATTTATATTCCCTGTGTCCCGGTCGTCATTTGTATCCCGGTGTCCCGGTCTGTATATACATTCGTTTTTTAGTTTTGTTTTTCTCCTTTATTTTTTTCCTTTTTTTTCTTTTTTAGCTTATTTAGATTTTTAGATTTTTTAGTTTTTTTATTAGTTTTTAGTTTTTTTTTCTTTTTAGTTTTTTTGTCCCGGTCGTCATTTATATCCCCCTGTTTCCCCCGGTGTCCCCGTTGTAGTTGTGTCCCTGTGTCCCGGTCGTTAGTTTTTAGTTTTTTTTTCTTTTTAGTTTTTTTGTAGTTTTTACCTTCTTTTTAGTTTTGTTAATTTTTTTTTTTACTTATGTCCTGGTCGTCATTTATACTCCCTGTGTCCCGGTGCTTTGTTGATTGCTAATCGAACATTCCTTTTGTCCTGGTCGCTTTCTCTTTGAGTGTCGTCATTTATTTTTTTCTTTTTTAGTTCTTTTAGTTTTTACCTTTTTTAGTTTTTTTTAGTTTTTTGGATGAAAATTTTTTTTAGTTTTTTCCTTTTTTTCTTTTTAGTTTTTTATTGGTTTTTACCTTTATGTTAGCTTATTTTTCAGTTTTTTCCTTTTTTTTTAGTTTTTTTTTATTTTTTATTTTTTTTAGTTTTTTACCTTTTTTTAGTTTTTTTAGTTTTTTTAGTTTTTTTAGTTTTTTAGCTTTTTTACTTTTTTTTATTAGTTTTTAGTTTTTTTTTGTAGTTTTTGCCTTTTTTTAGTTTTTTCAGTTTTTTATTTTAGTTTTTATTGGTTTTTACCTTTATTTTAGCTTATTTTTCAGTTTTTTCCTTTTTTTTAGTTTTTTTAGTTTTTAGTTTTTTTAGTTTTTTACCTTTTTTTAGTTTTTTTAGTTTTTTTAGCTTTTTAGCTTTTTTATTTTTTTTATTAGTTTTTAGTTTTTTTTGTAGTTTTTGCCTTTTTTTAGTTTTTTTAGTTTTTTAGCTTTTTTATTAGTTTTTAGTTTTTTTTTGTAGTTTTTGCCTTTTTTTAGTTTTTTTAGTTTTTTAGCTTTTTTATTTTTTTTATTAGTTTTTAGTTTTTTTGTAGTTTTTGCCTTTTTTTAGTTTTTTCAGTTTTGACGTCACCTGATCCAGTTTTTTCAGGTGACGTCACCTGATCCATCCACAGACAGACAACTTATTTTTATATATATAGATATATATATATATATATATATATATATATATATATATATATATATATATATATATATATATATATATATATATATATATATATATATGTTTTTAACTACGTAAAACTTGCGAATATACAACATCCTTCGCTGTCCCATTGTCTTTGCATATCAATAGATTGTCAGGTTTACCAACTCTTGAACATGCAACATATAATTTTCAATGGGAAAAACAATCCGTATTCAGATTTATACCTCATTATTCTAATGATTGCCCTTGAGCTTTGTTGATGGTGATTGCTAATCGAGCATTCCCTGTGTCCCCGTCGTCATTTATATATCCCCCTTTTGCCCCCCGGCGTCCCCATTGTAGTTGTGTCCCTGTGTCCCGGGCATCATTTACATTCCCTGTGTCTCGGTCGTCATTTTTGTCCCGGTGTCCCAGTCTGTAATTTCTCTTTGAGTGTCCCGGTCGTCATTTATATTCCCTGTGTCCCGGTGTCCCCCTCGTTATTTGTGTCCCGGTGTCCCCCTCGTTATTTGTGTCCCGGTGTCCCGGTCTGTAATTTCTCTTTGAGTGTCCCGGTCGTCATTTATATTCCCTGTGTCCATTTATATTCCCTGTGTCCCGGTCGAAGCCTTATATACTTATATCTTGCGAATATACAACATTCTTTGCTGTCCCATTGTCTGTGCATATAATTAGATCAATTGCTGGCAATTGGAAACGGAAAGCTCCCAGTAGACTCAATTTCAGGACGTATACAACTACCTGCTGATTTCTGTAATTTAGTGACGTCCAAAAATGAATTGATTGAAAAAGTATTTCCGAATATTCTAAAAAATTATAAAAATAATAAATGGCTAAGTGAAAGAGCGATTCTCGCACCCAAAAATATAGACGTCCACGAAATCAGCAATATTGTTTTGACCAAGATTCGAGACCAGGCAGTCCTTTACAAGTCAGTCGACACAGTTTTGGAACCAAATGAAGCGGTTAATTATCCATCTGAATTTTTAAATTCCATAGATCTTTCAGGGTTTCCACCACACGTGCTACAACTAAAAATAGGCGTACCAATAATACTTTTAAGAAATATCAACCCACCAAAGCTTTGCAGTGGCACGCGACTTGCCGTAAAAAAAAACAAAAAAAACAATGGAAAACCTAATAGAGGCCACAATCTTAACAGGGCCTTTTGAGGGTGAGGCTGTTCTTATTCCTCGCATTCCCATGATTCCAACGGATCTGCCTTTTCAATTTAAAAGATTGCAATTCCCAATTCGATTAGCATTTGCAATCACCATTAACAAAGCTCAAGGTCAATCATTAGAAAAATGTGGTATAGATCTTAATACTGATTGTTTTTCCCATGGACAATTGTACGTTGCATGTGCGAGGGTCGGTAAACCTGACAATCTATTTATATGTAGCGACAATTTGACAGCGAAGAATGTTGTATATTCGCAAGTTTTACGCAGTTAATTTGTATTGTATCTATCTATCTATCTATCTATATAAAAACGAGTTGTGTGTATGCATGTTTGTTTGTTTGTAAAAAGAGCGTTTGCATATGACGTCATTATTAGTACATAAGGCTTTGTATATGCACAGACAATGGGAAAGCCAAGAATGTTGTATATTCGCAAGTTTTACGTAGTTTGAACCACATATATAAATCTATCTATATTCACAGGTGGGACACAGGGACACAACTACAATGGCACGTAACTAATAATGCGCGTAACGACTTACGCGCGCGGGGGGGCTTAGGGGGGGGGGGGGGGCGAAGCGCCCCACCAACTAGGTGTTGGGGTGGCGCGAAGCGCCACCCTAACAGCTAGTATATATCTATCTATATAAAAATAAGTTGTCTGTCTGTGTGTCTGTCTGTGGATCAGGTGACGTCATGTTTCTGTGTTGACTGACGTCATGAAATTAGTTGTCGTCATTTTTGCTTTGACGGTGACGTCATTCAAGATATTTAAGACATATGTTCACGTAGAAATCTATTAATGTTTAAGTTTACAATGACTGATGAACTTACCATGGCAAAAGCCGATGAAGATGCTCAAAGAGTTTATGCCAAAAAACTTGCTGCTGATAGAGAAAGTCAGAAAAGAAAGCGTGCCGAGGAACTACCAGAGCAACGCGAAAGCAGACTTGCTGCTAAAAGAGAAAGTGAAAAAAGAAGGCGTTCCGAGGAATCAAAAGAACAGCAAGGAAACAGGCTTGAGGCTGATAGAGAAAGAAAGAACAGAAAGCGTGCCGAGGAATCAAAAGAACAGCAAGGAAACAGGCTTGAGGCTGATAGAGAAAGAAAGAACAGAAAGCGTGCCGAGGAACTACCAGAGCAACGCGGAAGCAGACTTGCTGCTAAAAGAGAATGTGAAAAAAGAAGGCGTGCCGAGGAATTACAAGAACAGCAAGAAATCAGGCTTGCTGCTGACAGAGAAAGTAAGAAAAGAAAGCGTGCCGAGGAATCACAAGAACAGCAAGAAATCAGGCTTGCTGCTGATAGAGAAAGTAAGAAAAGAAAGCGTGCCGAGGAATCAGAGCAACCTGAAAGTTATCGCCTGGCATTCAGGTACAACCCAGTCGATGATTATAGCTTGAGTAGATCTGTTCAAATCGGGACAATGTCTAAAATTTGTCCCTATTGCAAGGCCTTGAAATTCAATGGTGAAACAATGGGAATGTGTTGCGCCTCAGGAAAAGTTAAACTTCCTCTATTGGCTGCACCACCAGAGCCATTGAAGACTTTCCTTACTGGAACTACGTCAGAATCTAAGCGTTTTTTGTCAAAAATCAGAAAATACAACTCATGTTTCCAAATGACGTCGTTTGGAGCCCAAATCGAAAATCCAGATCAATTTATGTCTACTTTCAAAGTAAAAGGGCAAATTTATCATAGAGCAGGGTCCCTTCTACCATTCTCAGGCGAGAATCATAAATTTTTACAATTGTACTTCATCAGTGATAGAAATTCTGAATTGAATGCACGTTGCGATATTTCTCCCAACGTTGAAAGGACAATCGTTTCCCAATTGCAACATCGTTTCCACGAAAATAATAATTTAGTGCGTCTGTTCAAAACAGCCATCGATTTGATGCCTACTGATACGTATAAAATTGTTATTTCCGCTGACAAAACGCCTCCTGGCCAACATGTGCGTAGATACAATGCTCCAACTATCGACGAAGTGGCAATCGTTATGGTCGGTGATCAGTTTTTACCTCGAGATATTATTCTTCATAAGCGAAACGCTCAGTTGTTAAGAATTGCTGAAACTCATCGATGCTACGATGCCCTACAATATCCTATCATTTTTTGGGATGGAGCCGACGGCTATCACTTTAATATTAAATTGATGAATCCAGCCACTAACAAAGAAATGAATAAGAAATGCAGTGCAATGCATTATTATTCCTATAGACTAATGATTCGGCAGGATGAAGAAAATTATATTTTAAAATGCCATGAATTGTTTCACCAATTCGTCGTTGATATGTATGCTAAAATTGAATCAGAACGTTTGCTATATATCCGCCTGAATCGGACCAAGCTCCGTTCTGAACAATACATTCATTTGCGAGATGCAGTTATAAATGACGGTAATACCACAAACGTTGGAAGATTAACAATTTTACCTTCGTCATATGCTGGCAGTCCCCGTCATATGCATGAATATGCTCAAGATGCAATTGCGTATGTTCGTCTCTATGGTCGTCCAGATTTATTTATTACATTTACATGTAATCAATCTTGGGACGAGATACTGCAGCTTTTACTTCAAGGACAATCGGCGGTTCATAGGCATGACATTACGGCCCGTGTCTTCCGGCAAAAGTTGAAATCACTGATAAACTACATTGTAAAACTTGAAGTGTTTGGGTCAGTGCGATGCTGGATGTACTCAGTGGAATGGCAAAAACGAGGTTTGCCACACGCACATATACTAATCTGGCTACATAAAAAAATTACTTCGAACGAAATTGATGATGTGATTTCCGCTGAAATACCTGATAAAAATGTCGATAAGGGGTTACATGATATTATTGTAAAAAATATGATACATGGACCTTGCAGTGCACGGAACGAAAATTCACCATGCATGGCCAAAGGAAGGTGCACAAAGCAATATCCTCGACTTTTAGTATCAAACACAATTACTGGCAATGATGGTTACCCACAATATAGAAGAAGATCTACTGAAGATGGCGGTAAAACAGCAATAATAAAGAAGCGTAACGGTACCACCATCGAAGTAGATAACCAGTGGGTGGTTCCATATTCCCCATTATTATCAAAAACATTTAATGCACACATAAACGTTGAATACTGTAACTCCGTAAAGGCAATCAAATACATATGTAAATACGTCAACAAAGGCAGTGACATGGCAGTTTTTGGCTTGCAGCCCGAAATCAAAGATTTCGATGAAATCGTACAATATCAGGCTGGAAGATACATAAGCAGTAATGAAGCTGTTTGGCGAATTCTTTCATTTCCGATACATGAACGAAGTCCAGCTGTTGTTCACCTAGCGGTACATTTACAGAATGGTCAACGTGTTTATTTCACGGAAACCAACGTGCAGCAAAGAGTCCTGAATCCACCGGATACAACATTAACAGCTTTTTTTCGCTTTGCAAAAATGATTCTTTTGCAAAAAAAACTGCTGTATACTGAAGTGCCTTCGACTTACACGTGGAATACTAAAAATAAAGTATTTGAACGTCGAAAACAGGGTAAGTCAGTCGACGGCCAACCTACCATCTTCAAAGATACCACGATAGGAAGACTCTACACCGTTCACCCCAATCAACATGAATGCTTCTTTCTACGCCTGCTTTTGGTGAATGTACCCGGTCCGACATCCTTTGAGTATTTGAGGACTGTAAATGGTACTATACATGACACTTACCGTAGTGCATGCCAAGCTCTGAATTTATTGGAGAATGACCAACACTGGGATAACTGCATCAATGACGCGTGCGAAACGTCAACCCCAAGTCAAATTCGTGCATTGTTTGGCATCATTTTAACAACTTGCTCTCCATCAGCTCCTACAGAGTTATGGGAAAAATATAAGTCAAAAATGTCCGAAGATATACTCCATCGAAAACAGTTAGAGACGTCAGATATGACTTTTGATTTTACCTCAGAAATTTATAACTACACTTTAGTTGTTATAGAAGATTTGTGCGTACGTTTGGCAAACAAACCTCTTCAGCATTTCGGAATGCCTTCACCTAACCGTATCGCTGCTGTTTCGACATGTGTAGAATTTGATCGTGAACAAAGTTAAAGTACGAGTGATCTATTGTCGTATGTACAAAATAACATTTCCAAGTTAACGTCGGAACAAAAAGACACTTATGATACGATAATGCATTGTGTCGATAACAACGTTGGAGAAATTTTCTTTTTGGATGCGCCAGGAGGTACTGGTAAAACGTTTGTGATAAAACTGATTCTGGCATCAATTCGATCAAAAAATGATATAGCGTTGGCAATTGTGTCGTCCGGAATAGCCGCAACATTGCTGCCTGGTGGAAGAACTGCTCATTCCGCTTTGAAATTGCCTCTGAACTTGCATTCTACAGAAACTCCCACGTGCAATATTTCCAAATCATCTGGGATGGGTAAAGTATTGCAGCAATGCTAACTTATTATTTGGGATGAGTGCACAATGGCACACAAAAAATCGCTCGAGGCTCTGGATCAATGCTTGAAAGATTTGCGAGGGAAGTCGAAACCCTTTGACAGCACATTAATATTGCTTGCGGGTGATTTCAGGCAAACATTACCTATAATACCTAGATCAACTCCTGCAGACGAAATGAATGCTTGCCTGAAAAATTCTAATTTATGGACACACGTAAAAACATTAAAATTAACTACAAATATGCGTGTCCGATTGCAAAACGATGACTCTGGTCAAACATTTTCAGATCAATTGCTGGCAATGGGAAACGGAAAGCTCCCAGTAGACTCAATTTCAGGACGTATACAACTACCTGCTGATTTCTGTAATTTAGTGACGTCCAAAAATGAATTGATTGAAAAAGTATTTCCGAATATTCTAAAAAATTATAAAAATAATAAATGGCTAAGTGAAAGAGCGATTCTCGCACCCAAAAATATAGACGTCCACGAAATCAACAATATTGTTTTGACCAAGATTTGAGACCAGGCAGTCCTTTAAAAGTCAGTCGACACAGTTTTGGAACCAAATGAAGCGGTTAATTATCCATCTGAATTTTTAAATTCCATAGATCTTTAAGGGTTTCCACCACACGTGCTACAACTAAAAATAGGCGTACCAATAATACTTTTAAGAAATATAAACCCACCAAAGCTTTGCAATGGCACTCGACTTGCCGTAAAAAAAACAATGGAAAACCTAATAGAGGCCACAATCTTGACAGGGCCTTTTGAGGGTGAGGCTGTTCTTATTCCTCGCATTCCCATGATTCCAACGGATCTGCCTTTTCAATTTAAAAGATTGCAATTCCCAATTCGATTAGCATTTGCAATCACCATTAACAAAGCTCAAGGTCAATCATTAGAAAAATGTGGTATAGATCTTAATACTGATTGTTTTTCCCATGGACAATTGTACGTTGCATGTTCGAGGGTCGGTAAACCTGACAATCTATTTATATGCAGCGACAATTGGACAGCGAAGAATGTTGTATATTCGCAAGTTTTACGCAGTTAATTTGTATTTTGGAACCAAATGAAGCGGTTAATTATCCATCTGAATTTTTAAATTCCATAGATCCTTCAGGGTTTCCACCACACGTGCTACAACTAAAAATAGGCGTACCAATAATACTTTTAAGAAATATTAACCCACCAAAGCTTTGCAATGGCACGCGACTTGCCGTAAAAAAACAATGGAAAACCTAATAGAGGCCACAATCTTGACAGGGCCTTATGAGGGTGAGGCTGTTCTTATTCCTCGCATTCCCATGATTCCAACGGATCTGCTTTTTCAATTTAAAAGATTGCAATTCCCAATTCGATTAGCATTTGCAACCACCATCAACAAAGCTCAAGGGCAATCACTAGAAAAATGCGGTATAGATCTTAATACAGATTGCTTTACCAATGTACAATTGTATGTTGCATCTTTGAGGGTCGGTAAACCTGACAATCTATTTATACGCACAGACAATGGGACAGCGAAGACTGTTGTATATTCACAAGTTTTACGTAGTTAATTTGTATTGTATCTATCTATCTATCTATCTATATAAAAACGAGTTGTGTGTATGCATGTTTGTTTGTTTGTAAAAAGAGCGTTTGCATATGACGTCATTATTAGTACATACGGCTTTGTATATGGACAGACAATGGGAAAGCCAAGAATGTTGTATATTCGCAATTTTTACGTAGTTTGAAACACATATATAAATCTATCTATATTCACAGGTGGGACACAGGGACACAACTACAATGGCGCGTAACTAATATGGCGCGTAACGACTTACGCGCGCGGGGGGGCTTGGGAGGGCGCGAAGCGCCCCACCAACTAGGTGTTGGGGTGGCGCGAAGCGCCACCCCAACAGCTAGTATATATATATATTTTTAATTGTATTCAGATCTATACCTCATTATTCTAATGATTGCCCTTGAGCTTTGTTGATGGTGATTGCTAATCGAACATTCCCTGTGTCCCTGTCGTCATTTATATATCCTCCTGTGCCCCCCGGCGTCCCCGTTGTTGTTGTTTCCCTGTGTCCTGGTCGTCATTTGTGTCCTGGTGTCCCAGTCTGTAATTTCTCTTTGAGTGTCGCGGTCGTGATTTATATTCCCTGTGTCGCGGTGTCCCAGTCGTCATTTTTGTCCCGGTCGTCATTTGTGTTCCGGTGTCCCGGTCTGTAATTTCTCTTTGAGTGTCCTGGTCGTCATTTATATTCTCTGTGCCCCGGTCGTCATTTTTGTCCCGGTGCTTTGTTGATGGTGATTGCTAATCGAACATTCCTTTTGTCCCGGTCGCTTTCTCTTTGAGTGTCCCGGTCGTCATTTATATTCCCTCTGTCCCGGTCGTCATTTGTGTCCCGATGTCCCGGTGTGTAATTTTGTCAATCAACAAACATGACGTCACTCGACACACAGACACACAGACAACTTATTTTTATATATATAGATGTCCCGGTGTCCCGGTCGGCATTTGTGTCCCGATGTCCCGGTGTGTAATTTCGTCAAACAACAAATATGACGTCATTCGACACACAAACATGACCTCACTCGACACGCACACACAGACAACTTAAAGGACAAAGTTAAAGAAAGATGGATGGAACATTTTGAGAATGTGCTGAACCGAGATACAGTTGCAGGAAAAGATATAGATGAAAATGAAAAAGTTTGTGATACCTTGGATGTGAAGGAAGATTTGTTTTGTGAGGAAGAATTAGTGACAGTGCTAAAAGGATTAAAAAATAATAAGGCCCCAGGTGCTGATAGTATGATTAATGAGTTTCTTAAATACGGTAGCTCTGAGGTTAGGAATAAGCTACTGAAGATTATGTACGTGATTTTTGAAAAAGGGGAAGTACCTAATGATTTTACGAAAACCTTAATTAAACCACTGTATAAGAAAGGTGACAAGAGTGAGTGTCGTAATTATCGAGGCATTAGTCTGGTCTCTGTAGGTAGCAAATTACTGAGTAATATGATACTTTTTAGACTGAGACATGCTGTAGACAAAGTTTTAAGGGAAGAACAATGCGGTTTTTGAAAAGGTAGGGGATGTGTCGACCATGTTTTCACTCTTAGGTTGATAATTGAGAAGTCCCTTCGTTGTCAAACACCTTTGGTCCTCAGTTTTATCGATTATGAGCAAGCTTTTGATTCTGTCAATAGAAGAGCGTTAGCGTGTTAGCAAAGGTCTTATCCTTATATGGTATACCTGAAAAATACATTAGAGTGATTTGTGCTATTTACGAGAGTTATACTGCTGCGGTTAAGGTAGGAAATGAGGTTAGCAACTCGTTTTGTATTAAATCAGGAGTTAAACAGAGTCGTGTTCTATCCCCCTTTATATGGATCATTTTGATGGACTTCGTCTTAAGGAGCATAGGAAAGGCAATTGGAGACCATGGAATCAAATGGGGAGGAAAAATGCTCCTGGACTTAGATTATGCTGATGATTTAAGCATATTAGGTAAAAGTGTGAGCAAAATGAATGAATTTTTAGAGGTTTTGCGAGTTCAGGGTGCTAGAATACGCTTGACATTTTGATGGACTTCGTCTTAAGGAGCACAGGAAAGGCAATTGGAGACCATGGAATCAAATGGGGAGGAAAAATGCTCCTGGACTTAGATTATGCTGATGATTTAAGCATATTAGGTAAAAGTGTGAGCAAAATGAATGAATTTTTAGAGGTTTTGCGAGTTCAGGGTGCTAGAATACGCTTGAAAATTAATCTGAAGAAGACTAAGTCACTAAGGCTAGGAATAAGTGAAGATGAAAAGGTGACGTTGGGTAACGAAAAGATTGATCAGGTTGGCAGCTTCACTTACCTTGGTAGTATTATTAGTAAAGACAATGGGAGCAGTGAAGATGTTAAAAGTAGAATAGCTAAGGCTCAGGGTGTATTTTTCACAGTTAAAAAAAGGTTTGAAGAATAGAAAGATAAGTCTGCCAACCAAGATTAGAATATGGTAAGCTACAGTGATGACAGTGGTCAAACATGGCTCTGAAGCATGGGCGCTCCGAAAAGCAGATGAAAATTTACTAAATGTTTTCCAGAGAAATTGCTTACGGATTGTTCTGGGTATCTGGCTGACTGAACATATTTCTAACAGTAGGTCTTACGAAAAATGTGGTTCAATCCCACTTTCTTGGGCTATAATGAAAGAAAGGTTGATATGGCAAGGCCACGTTCTGTGGATGAAGGATGACAGATTGCTGAAGATTGTCCTTTTTAGCCAACCGTCCGGGGCTACCAGCAAGAATGACAAGCAGTTCATAATTGAAAGTGAATAAGAAAGAAACATCACTCGTTCGGTAAGAATCCGAACGAGTCAAAAATAAAAGTCAACAACAAAAATAACTATGCTGTTACAATAGATGCGACAACGAGGAAACGGAATGAAATAAAAATGAAAGTGAAGAACAAGTGGTTAAAAGATATATCACAGCAAGTACAAAAAATATGCGGTTGGAAGATGAGCAGCAGCGAGAATGATATGCGAGTCAAAAATGTTGAGTCAAAAATGAAAGTTAAGAAGAAAGAAACATCACGTTAGAAGTACAACACCATTAAATTCTTCGAAGCCAACAATATGTTGTGCAAAACCTAGTACAAACCCACAAAGATGCCACAAACTATACAACTGTTGATTACAAGTCATTGGGACCCTTTAACGTTCTTTGTATTCCATGGAGAGCCCTCCAGTTTCCCGAGGAAAGAAAAGCCATCAAAGGTGATTCATTTGGAGGTTGATGCAGTAAAATAAATATATACAAGCGTTCCATAAAAATCGGCTACGTGGTTTTTTAAAAGCTGGGATACATACATTTTTGGCCACAAAATGATCTAAAGGGACACAACTAAAAGGTATGGTGATGATAACATCACCTTAAAGGCCAGAGTGATGGTATCATACCTATGGTGAAGCTATGACATCACGAAAAGACTTACATTGTCTGCGGTTAGAAGAAAATCGACAGTTTCTTTTCTTTTTCCTCGGAGGAGCTTATGTCCCCTGAGTGTTTGTACACGGTATGTGGTTGTCCTCTTTGCGCTTTGACTCCCAGGCCTCAAGTATGTTCTCTTTTTCACCTTATTTGTTATTTGACTATTGTTCTCTTTTTTGGTTGTTACTTATTTTATATTTTTTGTATCCCCTTGTATCCCTGGCCATGGATCCTTTCGAGGGGGTATAAGAGTATTGAATTTTCATTCTGTATTTATTGATGAATAAAACTCTGAACTCTGAACTCTGAATATATACAAGCTTGCCGTGCCGGGACCCAGCCTTGATATCGGCTACATAGTTCTTTCCTAAAAGTCGCACATTGCCATTTCTGGCAACAAATATGATCTAAATAAGTCACAACTTTAAGGAAGGTGTGACCGTATTTAATCTTTCGTATTTTATGTAGTTTATGTGTTTTTAATGTAGTTTACGTAGTATATGTGATCTTCTATATATATAAAATAAGTTGTTTGTCTGTCTGTCGACTGACGTCATTATAAGGATTGAGCTGTATGTCGTCATGAAGTTAGTTGTTGTCATGTTTGTTATGGCGATGCTTAGTATATGACGTCATTATAAGTATTTAAGAAAATCTTTCAAAGACAAATTTTTAATTGCAAGAAGGTCGTTGAAAGAGAAATTTTTAATATCTATATATATACTAGCTGTTGGGGTGGCGCTTCGCGCCACCCCAACACCTAGTTAGTAGGGGCGCTTCGCTCCCACCCCCAGCCCCCCCGCGCGCGTAAGTCGTCACGCGCCATATTAGTTACGCGCCGTTGTAGTTGTGTCCCTATGTCCCACCTGTGAATATATATATATATATATATATATATATATATATATATATATATATATATATATATATATATATATATATATATATATATATATATATATATATATATATATATATATATATATATATATATATATATATATATATATATATATATATATATATATATATATATATATATATATATATATATATATATATATATATATATATATATATATATATATATATATATATATATATATATATATATATATATATATATATATATATATATATATATATATATCAGTGGCGCCATTTGGGGGGGGGGGGCAGGAGGGGCCATGGCCCCCCCCTGATTTCTGGAGGGGCCCAATTTCAACCACGTAATTCTTTGTTTATTCGTCCTTGTTCTACTTTTTTCTCTTTTTTTTTACCGTATTTCTACTGTGAATTATTACTAAATAGCAAATTCAAGATACTCGACGATTATTGCATTTCAAGAAAGTATCCTGTTTTTGCCGTTCTCCCTAATTAATTTATGGTCACCCTTTTGGCAGGAGTTTGTAAAGTCCTTTCTGGGCTCGGAATACTTCTGTGACATTGAAGTCTCTCCAGTGATTAATGAATCCCGTCAGTCGGGTATCCAGACCAGGGTGTCATTCCAGTTTTGTATTTAGTTTTCTCGTTACCCTTCATCAAATAAAGAACCGTGAAACAGGGTTGAGTTGTGTTCAAGTTCAAATCGGACTATTGAAACATGAGTTCATCCGGTGCGAGTCTTGCAAAAAAAAGGAAAATAAAAGCCCAAAGGAAAGAAGAAGAAATAAAGATGCAACGACGATTGGCTTCGTTTTTCAAACCGACTGTAAGTAAATCTACCACGTTTTAAATTTTGTTTCGTCGACCAATCTTACTGAACGAACCAGAACAAGAGCTACGAGCTCATATGGCACTTGTTACGAGTAGGCAGTACAACAAAGGAGATGAGCCCGTCACAAACCACACCCGCCACCCCAAAAATGCGGTTCGGAGCTAGAAATAGAATATGCAGTTTCACTCAAGTCGGTGCATTTCTGGCATCGCCTCGGATCATCTGGAGCAGATGACTGTTGTAACTTCCAAGTTTCAGCACAATAAAACTATTCGTTTAATCCCTAGACGTGCAACACGGTTTCCGGTACCTCCTTCCAGCTGCCCCTTTCGCGGCCGAATCTGGCTCGGACACTTGTGAACGGATCATCTAGAGCATCTTGTCTCACCACCTATCAAGTTTCACTCGAATCTCAGCATTTTTCAATAAATCCCCGCCCCCCCCCCGACCGTGGTCGGATCTGGTTCGGACAGTAAAATATGTCATCTAGGGCATATGCTTACTTTACATTCCAAGTCTCATTTAAATCGCTGTACTCATTTGACCCATATGCGAGCCACACAATTTCCCGGCCCCCTACTGTGGCCGAACACGACTTGAAAAAATAAAAGTCACATCTTTGACATCTCCGGTTCCCGTCCATCAAGTTCGACTGGAATCGGAGCGTACCCTATCCAATCCCTCGACTACAAGTATTTCACGAGTTTCCCGGTGGGCGCCTCCACCCCCCCCCCCACAAATATCGGATCAGATCCAGACTTGACATGGAACATCTGAGACGATATTTCTTTCCACTTGCCAAGTTTCATTGAAATCCGATCACCCGTTTAAAAGTTATGCATGCCACTAGTTTCCGGATTCCCATCCCTCCACTCCCCCCACGATGGTCGGATCGGGGAAACGACTAATCTCAAGTTAGTCTGTTCGAGTCCCTGATATGCCTGCCAAGTTTCATCGTCCATTTGCATCAGGAAGTACCGATCTCGCGGAATTGCCAGAAATCCGGACCCCCCCCCCCCCAAGTCCCCCACAGTGCCCCCATAGAGGAGGGGGTCTTCCCCCTCCTCTACACCCCACTCTTCATGTTAAAGTTTCTCAGCATTTGTAAAAAAGTTACTTACTGTTTTAATAAAACGCCCTTTGTGTTTGAGGAGTCGTTTTTGCTGAAGTAACTGTACGTAAGTTTCTGATTTATACAGTAAATGTTCTATTTTGGTACTGTTTTTGGTCCCTAAATAAGCTGCAAAATGCGAACCCCAAAGGTAGTACGGTACCTAAAGGCATGTTCGAAAATTTTAAAATTTTTAAGGCTGGATGGGGGCCCAAAATCGATTTTTGGCCCCCCCTAAGGTTTTCTGAAATGGCGCCACTGATATATATATATATATATATATATATATATATATATATATATATATATATATATATATATATATATATATATATATATATATATATATATATATATATATATATATATATATATATATATATATATATATATATATATATATATATATATATATATATATATATATATATATATATATATATATATATATATATATATATATATATATATATATATGTTTTTAACTACGTAAAACTTGCGAATATACAACATTCTTTGCTGTCCCATTGTCTGTGCATATAAATAGATTGTCAGGTTTACCGACTCTTGAACATGCAACATATAATGGTCCATTGGAAAACAATCCGTATTCAGATCTATACCTCATGATTCTAATGATTGCCCTTGAGCTTTGTTGATGATGATTGCTAATCGACCATTCCCTGTGTCGCCATCGTCATTTACATATCCCCCTGTGCCCCCCGGCGTCCCCTTTGTAGTTTTGTCCCTGTGTCCCGGTCGTCATTTGTGTCCCGGTGTCCCAGTCTGTGATTTCTCTTTGAGTGTCCCTGGCGTCATTTATATTCCTTGTGTCCCGGTGTCCCGGTCGTCATTTATATCCCCCTGTGCCCCCCGGCGTCCCCGTTGTAGTTGTGTCCCTGTGTCCCGGTCGTCATTTATGTTCCCTGTGTCCCGGTTGTCATTTGTATCCTGGTGTCCCGGTCTGTATATACATTCGTTTTTTAGTTTTGTTTTTCTCCTTTATTTTTCATTTTTTCCTTTTTTATTTTTTTTCTTTTTTAGTTTTTTCAGTTTTTTAGCTTTCTTAGTTTTTTTATTAGTTTTTAGTTTTTTTTTCTTTTTAGTTTTTTTGTAGTTTTTACCTTTTTTTAGTTTTTTTTAGTTTTTTTACTTATGTCCTGGTCGTCATTTATACTCCCTGTGTCCCGGTCGTCATTTGTGTCCCGGTGCTTTGTTGATGGTGATTGCTAATCGAACATTCCTTTTGTCCCGGTCGCTTTTTCTTTGAGTGTCGTCATTTATATTCCCTATGTGCCGGTGTTCCGGTCGTCATTTGTGTCCCGATGTCCCGGTCTGTAATTTCGTCAGTTGAAAACATGACGTCAGTCGACACACAAACATGACGTCACCCGACAGACAGACCCACACACACACAGACAACTTATTTTTATATATATATAAATAAGTTGTTTGTTTGTGTGTCTGTCTGTCTGTCCGCATATGACGTCTGAATTATTTCATCATATACCAGTTCAAAAACGAATGTATTCAAGCCGAAGTAGCTGAGTTGGTAAAGCGTTATGTTCCAGGTTCTAGGTCCGAGAGGTTCCAGGTTTGAACCTTGGCTTTAGCATTAATACAAAAGAAGAAAAAGAAATAAAAAAGGTAAAAACTACAAAAAAAAACTAAAAATAAAATACTAAAAAACTAAAAAAGCAAAAAAACTAAAAAAAGGTAAAAAACTAAAAACTAAAAAAGAAAAAAACTAAAAAAAAACTATAAAAAGGTAAAAACTACAAAAAAAATTAAAAAGAAAAAAAAACTAAAAAAAGGAAAAAACTGAAAAATAAAGGAGAAAAAGAAAACTAAAAACTGGGACACAGGGAATATAAATGACGACCGGGACACTCAAAGAGAAATTACAGACTGGGACACAAATAACGACCGGGAGATATAAATGACGACCGGGAAACTAAAAGATAAATTACAGACCGGGACAGAAATGACGACCGGGACGCTCAAAGAGAAACTACAGACTGGGACACTGGGACACAATTGACGACCGGGATACTGGGAATATAAATGACGACCGGGACACAGGGACACAACTACAACGGGGATGCCGGGGGCACAGGGGGATATATAAATGACGATAGGGACACAGGGAATGTTCGATTAACAATCACCATCAACAAAGCTCAAGTGCAATCATTAGAACAATGAGGTATAGATCTGAATACGGATTGTTTTCCCATTTACAATTTTATGTTACATGTTCAAGAGTCGGTAAACCTGAGAATCTATTTATATGCACAGACAATTGGACATCGAAGAATGTTGTATATTCGCAATTTTTACGTAGTTAAAAACATATATATATCTATCTATATTCACAGGTGGGACACAGTGACACAACTACAATGGCACGTAACTAATATGTTGCGTAACGACTTACGCACGCGGGGGGGGCTTGGGGGGCGCGCAGTAATGACGACCAGGACACAAGGAATATTAATGACGACCGGGACGCTCAAAGAGAAATTACAGACTGGGACACTGGGACACAAATGACGACCGGGATACTGGGAATATAAATGACAACCAGGACACAACTACAACGGGGATGCCGGGGGCACAGGGGGATATATAAATGACGACGGGGCACAGGGAATGTTCGATTAGCTATCACCATCAACAAAGCTCAAGGGCAATCATTAGAATAATCAGGTATAGATCTGAATACGGATTGTTTTTCCCATGGACAATTTTATGTTGCATGTTCAAGAGTCGGTAAACCTGACAATCTATTTATATGCACAGACAATAGGAAATCGAAGAATGTTGTATATTCGCAAGTTTTACGTAGTTAAAAACATATATATATATATATATATATATATATTCACAGGTGGGACACAACTACAATGGCGCGTAACTGATATGGCGCGTAACGACTTACGCACCCCAACAGCTAGTAATTGTATAATTATTAATTTCTTACTCAAGGGGCTGTTCACTTGACTAAGAACGGAGGAGTACCAACCACCATAATGCACGTAGACAACTAGATAATACGGATAAGAACGGAGTCTTAACGGAATCTAGATAAGAACGGAGGAGTACTAACCACCATAATGCACGTAGACAACGTAGGCGAAAATGGTTCCATATTTTATTAAATGAAATTTACATTTTTTTGAATTTTATGCCTAAAAAATGATCTGTGTAGGTCACGAGTTTAACAAAATTGGTTATGAGCCTTTAATTTCGGAACAATAAATCATCAAGTTATCCCAGGAGGGTGTTTCTGCCAGCCAGATGTGCTCACTGAGAAAAAAGTTTATGGTAAAGCTTAGCACTACTGAATATTTCTAATAGAATACACTTGAGTAACTAGTTAAGGCCCAAGTCTATTGTATCACAATCTTGTATTCCAAATTATAAGGTGAGGTAAATTCTGCTAATTCGGTCAGAAATGGGGTTACTACTATTTCATGTTTTATTTGATCAGTCAAAACTATTTCAAATAGGAAGCGAGGAATTAAATTAAAGGCTACTAAAGTGAGCTAAGAACTCAATTTTTATAAACTCAATTTTTTAAGACACAAATTTATCAGTTCAACTTGAAACGAGGCATTTAACAATTATTTCCCTCACCACTTGTCACGATTTTCAAACAGTTCGTGGTAACGCACTGTAGTAAGGAGCGACACGGCTCAATAGTAAACGAAACCCTAAAAAACGAAATTTTGATGCTAAAACATACATTAAAAAAAATTGATTTTCATGCTGATTTTAAATATATAAGTTTCATCAAATTCAGTCTTTGTCATCAAAAGTTACGAGCCTGAGAAAATTTGCATTATTTTGGAAAATAGGGGGAAACATCCCGTAAAAGTCATAGAATCTTAACGAAAGTCACACCATCGCATTCGGCGTATCATAGAACCCTGTAGCAAGAATTTCAAGCTCCTATATACAAAAATGCGGAATTTCGTATTTTTTGCCAGAAGACAAATCACGGGTGCGTGTTTATTTGTTTTTTTTTCCCAGGTGTCATCGTATCGACCAAGTGGTCCTAGAATGTCGCAAGAGGGCTCATTCTAACGGAAATGAAAAGTTCTAGTACCCTTTTTAAGTGACCGAAAAAAATTGGAGGGCACCTAGGTCCCCTCCCACGATCATTTTTTCCCAAAGTCAACGGATCAAAAGGAGATAGCCATTTTGTTCCTCATAGTCAAAAACCATAATAACTATGTCTTTGGGAATGACTTACTCCCTCACAGTCCCTGGGGGAGGGGCTGCAAGTTACAAACTTTGACCAGTGTTTACATATTATAATGGTTACTGGGAAGTGTACAGTCGCTTTCAGGGGGATCTTTTTGGTTTTGGGGGTAGGGCTGAGGGAAGGGGGCCATATGGGAGGATCTTTCCTTGGAGAAATATGTCGTGGGGGAAGACAAATTCGATGAAAAGGGCGCAGGAATTTCTAAAACTACTATAAAAAAATTAAAAAATAAACATGAAAAAGTTTTTTCAATTGAATGTAAGGAGTAGCATTGAAAATTAAAACAAACAGAGATTATTACGCATATGAAGGGTTATAAAAATACTTTAGCATAAAGAGCGAGATATTTAGGAGGAGGTAAATACCTCGCTTTTTAAGCAAAATTATTTTTAGTAATTTCAACTATTTACTCTACGGCCTTTCTGATTCCGGGGTCATTCTTAAAGAATTGAGACAAAACTTACGATTTAGTGTAAAGAGCGAGGCATTAACGAGGGTACAAACCCGTTATATACATACTAAAAATATAAGAATATAAAAGTTTATTACGTAAGTTAATTCTTAAGTTACGTATATTTTTTACTAATAGAAACGTTCGTTAAAAATTAAAAGTTGTAGTTGCCTTTTTATGTAACCGAAAAATTGGAGGGCAACTAGGCCTCCTTCCCCACCCCTTATTTCTCAAAATTGTCTGATCAAAACTAAGAGAAAGCCATTTAGCCAAAAAAAGAATTAATATGCAAATTTGATTTTAATAATTTATGTGTGGAGAGCCAAAATCAATCATGCATTAATTCAAAAACGTTTAAACAAAATAAAATAAATGAAATTCAAGCTTTTAATTGTTTTAAAAAGTAGAATTGTGGCAAAAAGTCAAACTTTAGCGTAAAGAGCGAGGCGTTAAGGAGGGGACAACCCATTTCATATACGGAGTAATTTCTGTTCGTTTTAAGTTTTAATGTCGCTCCTTACTTACAGTTAAAAAAAAACTAGTTGTTTTTATTTAATATCAGTTTAACTCGAGACAAAGTATTTACCAATTTCTTCTCTTAGTAAGAATAAGTGATCCTTTTACCTTAGATAAATTTTAACTTCAACAGGGAAGACCTTTGACTGGATATCCCTATTCTGTGGAAAGAACTTTAAATTCTTAGCTTGACTAGTAACCCTTCCCTCTCTACAGCCCCTATGTATAGACATAACAGCTAGCTTAGCTGCATAGACAGCAGAAAATTGATTTTGGGAGCTAAGGGAACAAGCTGGAAAGGGGTAGACCTCTCCTCAGAATTCAAACTCCACCGTATAGACGCCAGAGAACAAATCTAGGAGGTAAAAAAAAAACAGAGTCTAGGGAATTATAATTTATATTTATGAGATTTATTGTAAAGACGTAGCTGAAGCTCCAAGAGAAACTAGGTTGCGGGGGAAGGGAACGAAATTCTAATAGTTTTTTATCTCTTGTTGCGAGTTTCCCCAGGTTATCCTAAATTAATTCTCACTGCTACACAATTAACAGTAATATTAAGTTTTGGGAAAGGAGCCACTGTAGTCCTTAAAAATGGGATAAATCTTAAGATTAATCAATTATTAGACTGATCTATATTTCAATAATGCTATAGCCTGGTTTTAACTAAGAAAAGGGATAAAAGAACATTATAAGACCCGTAACCAATCAAAGTAAAATCTGAAAAGGACCTTGAGCTATATAAAGGGTAACCACAGCCTTCTTCTGTGATCAGAATAGACTTTAATCTGGCACGTACGTAGGAGGGGCCTTCGAGCCCGGGCCCACCCCGAAATTTTATGAAATGTTTAATTTCCCCATGGTTTCTTGGGATTTCTGGCAAAAGTAGGGCATTTATTGGGAATCTAGATACATGTGTGAAGTCTTTTTTTGGATTTTACAGCATGCAATTATCCGGTCAAGTTACTGCCCAATTATTAACCCATTTTCTGTCTAACTTTTTACCCTCTTTGAAATGATTGGCGATTGTACTGTTTTTTTTTGTTTTTTTTTTCGTAAAGAGAGTTTGCTTTCCTCCTTTCCACAACAAAATAGAATTATCCTTGATATTAGGGCGTTTATCCCCCATTTTCAGGATAAAGTACAGCTTTTAATGGATCAATTATGGAAACTATCATTTTTCATAAAAATCGATGTTTTCGCAATAGAAGAACTACCCCCACAGCACCCACATTGCACTTTTAGCCCTAAAATTTCCCTTTCAGTGGGATGTAACAGATTAATCACTGGTTCTAAATCGCTGTGAACCGAACCTGAGCCTAAAACGTACTTTTGAGGCTTCAGTCTTCTTTCCCCCATGCGCTACATTACTACAGATTAAAGTTTATCTGTATTTTCCGATATACGTGCTTTTTGCATTTATTTAGTTACTAAATAAAAAAAGTGCTACTTTATATCTGCTGTTTTGAAAGTTTTGCCCCCCCCCTCCCCAAAAAAATTCCTGCGTACGTGCCTGACTTTAATAAGATACCTTAATCAAAGAATTAAATCATAATAAATCCAACAGCTACTTTAAATTATCTGAGAGATGCAGTGCACTAATAAACCAATTGTGTAAGTCCTTCAAGGGGAATTTAACAGTTCTACTTAAGGTTAAGGCGAAAAAGGGATTTAATTGGCAATTTAGTTCAACACAAAACATTTATATCTCGGTTCAAACGAAGGGACGAAAAGGTTTTATATTATTATAAAGTTCAATTCAAAGAAGTTACCGCAAATTATTTAACGAAAGGGTTCAAACAGTTCGTGGTAACGCACTGTAGTAAGGAGCGACCCGGCTCAATAGTAAACGAAACTCTAAAAAAGGAATTTTGATGCTAAAATATACATCAAAAGAATTGGATTTTTATGCTGATTTTAAATATATAAGTTTCATCAACTTTAGTCTTTGTCATCAAAAGTTATGAGCCTGAGAAAATTTGCTTTATTTTGGAAAATAGGGGGTAACACCCCGTAAAAGTCATAGACGAAAATCACATTTTAACGAAAAACACACCATCGCATTCAGCGTATCAGAGAACCCTATAGCAAAAATTTCAAGCTCCTATCTACAAAAATGTGGAATTTCGTATTTTTTGCCATAAGACAAATCACGGGTGCGTGTTTATTTGTTTGTTTGTTTTTGTTTGTTTTTTTTTGTTTTTTTTTTCCCCAGGGTCATCGTATCGACCAAGTGGTCCTAGAATGTCGCAAGTGGGCTCATTCTAATGGAAATGAAAAGTTCTAGTGCCCTTTTTAATTGACCAAAAAAATTGGAGGGCACCTAGGCCCCTTCCCACGCTCATTTTTCTCCAAAGTCAACGGATAAAATTTTGAGCTAGCCATTTTGTTCCACATAGTCGAAAACCATAATAACTATGTCTTTGGGAATGACTTACTCCCCCACAGTCCCTGGGGGAGGGGCTGCAAGTTACAAACTTTGACCAGTGTTTACATATAACAATCGTTATTGGGAAGTGTAGAGACGTTTTCAGGGGGATTTTTTTGGTTTTGGGGGTGGGGCTGAGGAGAGGGGGCTATGTGGGTAAATCTTTCCTTCGAGAAATATGTCATGGGGGAAGAGAAATTCAATGAAAAGGGTTCAGGATTTTCTAAAACTACTATAAAAAAAAAACAATGAAATAATAAACATGAAAAAGTTTTTTCAATTAAGGAGAAAGTAAGGAGTAGCATTGAAGCTTAAAACAAACAGAGATTATTACGCATATGAGGGACTCTAACTATACTTTAGCATAAATAGCGAGGTATTTAGGAGGAGATAAATACTTCGCTTTTTATGCTAAAGTATTTTTAGTAATTTCAACTATTTACACTACGGCCTTTCTGATTCCGGGGTCATTCTTAAAGAATTGAGACAAAACTTACGATTCAGTGTAAAGAGCGAGGCATTAACGAGGGTACAAACCCCCTTATATACATAATAAAAATATAAGAATATAAAAGTTTGTTACGTAAGTTAATTCTTAAGTTATGTATATTTTTTACTAATAGAAACGTTAGTTAAAAATTAAAAGTTATAGCTGCCATTTTATGTAACCGAAAAATTGGAGGGCCACCAGGCGTCCTTCCCCACCCCTTATTTCTCAAATTCGTCTGATCAAAACTAAGAGAAAGCCATTTAGCCAAAAAAGGAATTAATATTCAAATTTCATTTTAATAATCTGTTAATCTGATTCAATACAAAAAGTTCAATAAGATTGGACAAGTCCTATGGTGGAGAGCCAAAATCAAACATGCATCAATTCAAAAACGTTCAGAAATTAAATGAAAAAAATAGTTTTTTTTTAACTGTAAGTAAGGAGCGACATTAAAACTTAAAACGAACAGAAATTACTCCGTATATGAAATGGGTTTTCCCCTCTTCAACACCTCGCTTTTTACGCTAAAACTTTTAATTGTTTTAAAAAGTAGAATTGTGGCAAAGAGTCAAACTTTAGCGCAAAGAGCGAGGCGTTGAAGAGGGGACAACCCATTTCATATACGGAGTAATTTCTGTTCGTTTTCAGTTTTAATGTCGCTCCTTTCTTACAGTTAAAAAAAACTAGTTTTTTCATTAAATACTTACCAGAAGCTCCACTACTTCCCAATTTGATATGACATAAGACAACTCCTCTTTCTTTTTGGTCTCCATGTTTTATTTGTTTAGCGCTTAGTTGTGATTTGTTTAGAGACAGGTTTTGTTCTACCCCTTCTCCAAATGTTAACCAATCGCTAGTTTTTAGTTAAATTAATAATTTTTGTATCTATTAGCCTGTTCTAAATGCACATAATGTCGCAATTGTACTTTTGTCTAGTAGGACTGGACTAAATGAAGTCCTGTTATTTATTTGGGGGTTCAAATGCTCTCCAATACTTGAAACAAATAAATGTCACTTCAAAGTTATGACTGGGTGATTTATTAAGACCAATTGTGAGATGGCAGGTTTATTTCTAATAAATTGGACCAAGGGTGATTTCAAATTGAGTTACAAAATTTGCATAAACATATTAAGGCATTCTTACAACCTCCCTCACTTAAATTCTTAGTATAATTTTTGTTTAAAACATTAAAAGAAAAAATACAAAATTACTAAGAATCATTTTAACTCAAACTTTTCTTGTTTTACTGCTATGTGGAATCCTTGAGACTTTTGGTGTCGATAATCTATCCATCGTTTTTTCAATTTTTTGAATATTACCCCAACCAGAGAGAGTCCTACTATGGATAGTAAAGTGTAAAAATATTTAAAGTCTACATCCAATATGCCGTTATATTTTTCCTCTTGTTTTCTTGCAAGGGGCAAAACACAGTTTGCGCTTTACTATATATATATATATATATATATATATATATATATATATATATATATATATATATATATATATATATATATATATATATATATATATATATATATATATATATATATAATATATATATATATAAATGACTGTGGAATGTCAGTTTAATTGGCATGTAGTAATATTTATTGGTACTTGTGTATTATTCAGAACACACTCAATAAGTGAAGTCTGGTTTTTTCGTGAAACAAACTATGATGCAGGTACATTTTATGTGAAACTCTGGTTTAATAACCACAAAGACAAAACTCAAAGACAAAAGGTTATATTAAATTAGAATTCTAAGCTGTAATTTTATAATTTTCTTAATAAATTATTACATTTTCATAAATTTTGTTTTATTTCATTCGATTTATCTAAAGTTTGGGCTATACATTTGCACATTAAGGGGGTGGAGTGCATTATATCATATACCTAACTGAACCTAACTTAACCACCTCCGTCCCATTGCATCAACTTTTTCATCACCAGTGGCCAAATTAGGAAAGTGGTTGTCGGTGGCATTGCGTCCACTGTTAGGAACACAAAAATCATATATACAAAATTCCACTGATCTTACTAATAAGTTAAAAAATTTCACACTTGAGGAGAATTCAATTCTCTGTAGTTTTGATGTAGTGTCCATGTATTCAAATTGTAACGTGAAAAAGTGCGAGGACATATTAAGGATGAAATTACAAAAGCACTTTGATTTGATACAAGATGTGACCATGGCGAGTTTGGAGATTGAAGTCATTATGAAATTGGTTATTCTTGCAAATGAACATTCTCTTTATTTTGGTTTTAGAGGTAAATTTTATAAACAGGTGTTTGGTTTGGCTATGGGGACATCTCTCTCCCCTTTGTTGGCAAATCTCTTCATGGAATCTATTGAAACCTCCGCCATACACGGTTTTAGGCTCTCTCCTTGTTTCTGAGGCAGATTCATGGATGATGTGCTCTGCATTTGGAAACACGATTTAGAGTCTTTAGACCTTTTCCATATACATTTAAATAGTTTTGACAAAAACGTAAAATTTACAGTGGAGCTTGAAGAAAGTGATAAACTACCTTTTCTGGATATCTTATTGATCAAAAGTGAGTTCCATTTACTTTTTTCAGTTTATAGAAAGCCTACCCACATTGATAGGTATTTGAACTTTCACTCTTGCCACCCTATTTCAGTGAAACGAGGGGTTGTGATTGCACTGGTGGATAGAGCTTTCAGAATTTGTTCTTGGGAGTTTTTAGATTCTGAATTGTTATATTTGAGGGATGTTTTATTTTGTAATAGCTACCGATTAAATTCATTGATAAAATAATAAAAAATAGACGCATTAAACACAACAGTAGGATTATTGGGGTTTCACAGTACACAGAATTAAACTTACCGAAACGTTTCATTTCTTTACCTTATGTACCTACTTTGGGGGAGATGCTTAAAAGAATTTTGGGTAAACATAACATTGATACTTGTTTCCAATCAGTGAGACCATTAGGTAGTTTTTTTAATTCTGGGAAGGATTTAACCCGGGGAAATTTAGTTAGTGGGGTATATAAAATTCCTTGTTCCTGTGGAACGTTTTATATTGGTAGAACTCACCAACAATTTACTGAAATATTTACTGAGCATCGCAACTCAATAGAAAAAACCCTACAACTAAGAAAGCCTCCCGAAACTTTTATTTCGGCTCTAGCTGAACACATTCTTTTATCCTGAACATTTTATACAATTTGATGAGGCTACAGCTATTTCTAATGATAGAGGTTTTTCTCAGTGAGCGAGGGAGGCTATAGAAATTAAAAAACATATATTTGCTAATATTTCAATAAATAGAGACACAGGGAATTTAAATATTGACCCAATTTATGATATTCTTTTAAAAAATGAACCAATAGTCGATGGGGGAATTAAAATTTTACACAATCACCAGGGGACAAGATTACCCACTTGACCAAAAAGAGTTGCTTCAATGTTAACTTACAAGAGGATTATTTCGCAACGGAATAATTAATTAAGTTTCAATTTTCATAAATTTTTCCTCAGTTGCTCTTTGATTCTCATTGAAGTAACTCGCATAGCTGCTTTTCCCTACGTGGATAAGTAGCGACAATTGTATTAATTATATTCGATGGTGGTTTTTATTTGTTTTTAGATTAATTTTCTTTTCATTTTCTATCTTGTGCTGAAGACGCCTTGTTTTATACAGGCGAAATATCCGCGTTGTTTTAGTCTTTTAATTCTACTGGCCGTCGTCTCGTTTTAAGTTTTCTTTTTGTGGAGTTTTATCTCTCTTGATTGTTTATTGTCATGTCTGGCCAGTTCGGCTTAAGAACTTTCATTTTATTTTACGAAAGAATCTAGCTTCACTTATTGAGTGTGTGCTGAGTAATACCCAAATACCTATTTATTCCTCAAAGGTTTGATACTTTTTTATATATGAAAGTAAGAAAAGTGAAAACATTTCTAAGTATTTTGTTTTCAGTAAAACACAAATTGCGTTCTGGTCTTGAGAAACCACGAGAGTTATCAGCCCTATTCAGGCCCTATTTTGACTCTTTTGAGTTTGATTTGCCTATTTATTGTAATTCCTATTCGTATGAGTTTCATTTATTTATTGATAGTGATTTGTGGTAGTTTTACGCTTGGACTTATTTGACTTTATTTTTGCTCTTTATTGGCTTAATCGAACTGTATAAATTTTTTTTTAAACTTATTCCGTGGAAAAATTTTCAAATTAATTCAGTTCGTTTTTTCGTGGAAAAAATAATATTTTCTCTCTATAACAACCCATAGTATGCGTTGCCATTTGTATGTTGGAGAAACTTTTTCAGCAATTTATAATCGTGACACAAACAGTATTTTTTAATTTAATTTCTTAGCTTCTGAAGCTGATCTAGACATAAAACCTAATATGATTTCCTAAAGATTCTATCTATGATCTTTGACAACCAGGATACACTTACACTCTTTTTATTTATTCAAATTGTAAGAACAGAAGTAATAATCGTAGTATCTCCAAAAGTTTCAACTTAATGCCCCAACTTGTTATCGATGCATTGCTGAGATGTATTATTGACAACCATAAATACAATGCCTTTTGATTTAGTTTTAAAGCAGCATTTAGTATAATGAGCCAGTTTCATAATTGTTGGGGGTTTGAATGCCTTTTATACCTAAAGACATAGTGGCTGGACCGTTCTACTAGGGTTTCTACTAGTATGTCAGCGTATGAAGTGTATTTTTGCTAGGATTGAGTCATCGAAGTGTATGTTTGCTAGTGAGTTAATGTGTGGTCAAAGTATTCAATGTAAGAGTGAGTTGTTTATGTTTTAAATTAATTGTAGAGGGCTAAATAGCTCACATTAATATTTGTCTGAGTTAGTTCGAAATGGTAGGGATATTCAAATTTTAGGATTGACTGAGATGTGGTTGAATACTCCAAGAACTCAGCTATTCGTTTGTATAATATCTTTCAGATATTCAAAACATAATAGGGAGCATCGAAATATGTCTATAATTACTGAAATCTGTTCGGTCGCCACATTTATACAATGGAACTACTCTGGCGATTAAACACGGCAATATCATGGGTAAAACATATTTCACTACTTTCAGAGACAACACATTCACTCCAGCCGCTCTATTTCACATTTCGCTCGCAGTTTCTGTCTCCTCCTGAGGACTATTCTTCCGAAGAAAAAGACTAGTATTACTAGGTTCGGGCAAGTACTACTCAAAAGAACCATCTTCTACCCGATTTTCATCTTACAGTTTAATTTTTTCTCCAATTTGTTTCTTGGAGAAGATAGATTTCTCTTTTGTGAACGAATTTGGTTCCAGAAAAGGATACTCAACGGAGCACGTAGTTCAGTGTTTAACATCTCTGATTAATAGTCCTTTGGATGGGAAATAGAAAGTGGCGACTATATTCCTAGACATTTTGAAGGCGTTCGACACAGTGGGCCGTGTGATTCTTCTAAAAAGTTGAACAATTGTGATATTAGAAGAAATGCTCTTAAAGTTATTTCATCATATTTGAGTCATCGATTTAAGTGATTACCATGTTCGTTGCTGTATTTCCCAGGGTCCCCTCTCAGCCCTCTATTCTTCCTAATATATATCAATGACATCCATCAAGCAATCTGTGATGCTGATGTGGAGCGCACCGAAACTCAGCTTTTTGGGACACTGAGTAATTATGAAAAAAGTGAAGAAATGGCTAAGGCTAAATAAGCTGAGAGTAAATCACAGAAAATTGGGTTTCGTTGTCTGGGGTAGTTTACCTTTATATTACCCCTGGTTGCAAGAGCCTAGGGTAGGAGGTACGACAATAAGACCTAAGAAGTCAATGAAATGTCTAGGTGTAATAATAGATGAGATATTAAGTTTTTCAGAGCATGGACAGCGTACGTCGCTGAAGGTAGCCAGGAATATGGGCATGAAAAGGAAGCTAAATCATCAGTTTTCGAGAACGTTTTGCGTCTTTTATATTTTTCCACCCTACTTCTAACTTTGTGTGTTCTTCAGAATTCAGCTGTGTGTGCTATTTTTGAAATTGATAGACTTGCAAACATTTATCTGCGAATCCATATTTTACCGTTTGCAGACCTGTGCTTATTTTATAAGCTTCAACTGATGTATGATATTAATATTACAGCTCCAATGTGTCTTCGTATGTTTGAGACAACTGCTGATGTTCATGGCCATCTAACGAGAAAGGTTGGTATGTATAGAAAGCCGATTAGAGTTTTTGCGGGGTCAGCTTTCTCTGCTCGTCATAATCTTCCAGTGCCGTAATCTCAGACACCATCTTCTATTAGGGATATTGTTGAAAGGTCTGGCTTCAGTGAGCAGTTGAAATACTGTTGCCTGTAGGCTTATAAATTATAATTGTTTTTCTTTTCTCAAGTAGTTCTATATGTTTAATATGTTTTACATGTTATTTTTTGTTTGTTAAATGGGAAACCAAATGCACTGATGTAAATGGATGTAAGTTTTTTTTTGGAGTGGCAGTATAAGCAGAGGTTATTGGGCTTCATGCTTTTTGTTGATGTTTTTTTGTGAATAAATTAAGCCTCCAATGAATTATTTACCAAGAATGAGCCTACTGAGAAAATAAACATTACGCGCAATCTAAAGCAAATACTAGGCATTTAGAACGTATGTATGAACAACTTTTTGGCATTTTCTTCTTCTTCTTCTGTGGCTAGATAGCACTGGCATTGAAAATATACAACCTGAAAAGCTGTGAATCATAAAAATTGCTTGAAACATTTACATGTAACAAGCTTTGCTATTGACATTTTCTCTTTTAAAAAAGACCACACTTCAGAAAATTATATATTCTTTCTCTTCTATCGTTTTACAGTAATCGAAATCACTTAACATAGTCGAACAAATCGGCTTTCAGTAATCGAACGCACTTAACAAAAGAAAGCAAATATATATTCAAATTGATCTCCTACATATAATTCCTGAATCATAAGAAATGCTACATTTTTACAGATTTCATATAAATATGTGAGATGGGCCAGATTAAGCCAACTTAAACCAAAGTAATTTGGCTTAAAGCCAATCTCCCTTTGGTATTTACTTTGTATCCACAAACCTACATTCTTTGGAACCCACCAGTCCGCATCCGCGCTATCCCATTTTCAGCAATGTTACAGGAAAAGCAATGCCCCTTGTCCCGTTTTCTACCTAAACAAAAAAAAAACAAGTTTTTTTTAAATAAAATAAGGAGCGACATTAAAACTTAAAACGAACAGAAATTACTCCGTATATGAAAGGGGCTTTTCCTCCTCAACGCCCCGCTGTTTCCGCTAATGTTTGACTCTTTCTCTTAGCTTTACCTTTTAAAACAGTAAAAAACTTACATTAATTAAAACCACATTAATACATGTATTAACAAGTTGACAAATGTTACAGCAAGTTACCAAGAAATGCAATGTTAAAGGAAATTTAATTCATTGTTACTGATTCTGGTTGTTTGGTAAACTGTGTAGCCCTGGATCTTGATGTTGTACCAGTCTGTGAAGGGACGCTTGATGCTGGGCGACTTGGTTCCCATTTGAAAAGCTTGCGAAATATCACTCCGAGGCACTTGTAGCGTAGTCCTAGCAAATCAATTACCTATAATATACAGTTCAGATAAATTGTGCGATTTCTTTCTCAACAATAATTAATGAGTCATTACGTTTTTCTGTACATCATCGATATTGCTCGCCATAAAAAAAGTAATAGTGGCTAACTGTGGCGTTATTCTTGGGGGCAGGGGGAGGGGCAAAGTTGGAGCCAAATTTCCAAAATCAACTGAGAATGACAGTGAAAACTCAAAAATGAGCCATACAGTACCATAAAGGCAAATATATACGAAAGAAAATTGACCTGTTTTTTTTCTAGACTTGAATTATGCAGGCTTATTTTATTTTTGACAAGATTTTTGGAGAAAGTGAGGCGTTTGCCTCCCCAGACCTCGGTGGGAACTTTTGGTGGGAGCTTTTGACTACATGTAGGCATACTCATAGATTTGTTTTTGGAGTCTTCATGCTTTGTTTGCTATTTATATTTTTTTCAATCGTCTTTGTGAATAGATTAATTCTTTTCTTAGCAATGCTTCTAAAGACAATATTTAATACTAAATAACACTAAAAAACCGAGTGAAGGTGTTTTTTTTTTAATTTATACTCTCATTACATACATATAAAAACAAAATGGGAGTGCAAATTTAAGGGTTGTATTGAAGTTCTTGAGCAGGTACTTCACTTTCAACGAAAAAGCAGGGGTCCGAGCAAGGAATTCAATTTGTTTCGAGAGAGAAATTTGGAATTAATAAAAATTCTGATAAGTTTTTATGTTTAATAATTCTCTTATCAAGAGTAGCTACCAGTAATTAGGCCATGTAAACTACCGAAATCGTTATAGTTTTTATTTAATATCGTTTAGTTGTTGTATATAAAATATACCTAGTCGTGGTTCCCACAATAGCTAAAACTAGTAAAGAGCAAACTGCTGCCCATAGAAACCAAAAACTCAGCAATAGGCTGTTAAAGAAACTACCTCGTCAGAAATATTTCCCAATTGTCACTAATTTTGAAATAGTATCTCCTATTCAGATTAAACTGAACAGTAATTTGTAACTACACAACTAATGTATTGAGAATTTAAAAAATGAGAATTCAAAATTACACTGTTTAAACTGTAGTTATCAAATTATTACACCTATACATTTAAAGTCCTTCTTGTTGAAAATAAGAGAACCAAAGACGAAAATTTGAATTAAACCAACATTAAACCAGTGGTCATAGCTTACTAGAAGAAGGCTCATTTGAACGGATATTGAAAAATCTACTACCTTTTCTAGCAATGAAACAATTAATCAAGCCACAAATGGCAGTGTCTTGCATTTTGCACTGCGAAAAAATATCGGCAAACACATAATTGTTCTTTAATCCTTTCTTTTATAATTGTAACGTTGAAAAATAAGATTTAGTGAAATAAAATATCAAATTGCTAAGATTTTCAGAATTAATATCACTTTATATTCAGCTTGCAGTTTGTCTTCATTCATTATTTCCAGTCATCTTTATTAGTATAGTGATTTTATTTTTTATTTTTCGTTATTGTTTTGAATTAATTAAAAAATCTTCTGGAAAAAGAAATTTTCAAGAAAGAGTAAAGACCATCATAAATTTAAGATAAAAGATGTGAAAACTTGTAATAATTCAAAATCAAAACAACCAGAAATTATTATTAAAGAATAAATGAAACCCAAAGCGTTTCTAAAACTTATTTATTCGTTTATAACAGTACCGGTTGTATGTTTATTTGCTATGATCTTTTATTTAGTTTCTGTTCATTTCGGGTTTTATTTATACTTTAACAGTAAAAGATTTTTGTTCGTGTTAAGCTTGCTTTGTATGTTCAATTAAAGTTTTACACGGTTTAAGACTTATTTAAACCTGTTGTATGTTTGTTTGTTATGATTGTTTATCTAATTTCTGTTCATTTTGGATTTCATTAATTCTTTAGTTGTAAGTTCTGTTGGTTTTGAGTTTGAATAATTAAAGGTTTTTATTTCTACTTATCTTAATATTAATATGGAGTTTATTTTTCCTTGAAAAACTAGTTCTTCGAAAAGTTTTTTTAATTAATTTTTGTTCGTTTTTTATTTCCAAAGCTTCACGTCTTTCAAAATTTTCTATTTCAAAATCATTTTGTTTTTCAACATTAAGGTTCCATCAATGTGTCACAACCACCGTCAAAGTAACAATATCAAAGTAAACGTAGTATCAAAGTGCCAATAAACGGTTTGCATACCTTACAGTGCTTGCCCCGTAAATCAAAGCTGTCCGTTAAATCAGTAAATTTAAGTATCAAAGCACACAAAGTATCAAAGTAACAGTAGGAACTTGCATAATTCACAACCCGTGCCCTGGTGGCTAGGGTTTGGGTTCGACCCCGGAAGTGTGATAATTTAGTCTCTGAACTATTTTGAACCATGTGGCTATCTCAAGATTTTGACCGGATACCTTTGACCACTTTTGACTCATTCAATTTTCAATCAAATGAGTCCCCTCTAAAGTCAACACAACGCCCCCCCCCTTCCAGAAAAACATTATATGTTAGCAATGGGCAACTTGTATTAGTTACAGCCTTTGTCCCAGGGTCTATGATGGATTTTCCAGCCCCAATTTATAGTTGCTTAATTTCTGAATAGGTTGGTATAAAAAGGACCGTAAGCAATTGCATTGAAATCAAGCGATCTCATGCTTTGATGAGCCGAGTTAACTTATTATTCATATCAAGAAGACCAGTTTCCTCGAAATTTGGAAGGTAATTTTTCCTGTTTTCATTGGCTGATTCTTTTCATTAGTAAGGAAACTGCCAAATAAAACTGAGTTATAGACCTCGCCCTAATTAAAGTTCCAGGGCTACTAATGAGTCTCTTTACTCTTATTGTCTCTCTCTATCTACCAATCTATTCATTACTATCTTCTTCTTTGAAAAAAAAGCTAAATTAAAAACAGAGAAAAAACTTACCCGCTTCTTACAAATGAAGATGACGAAAATGAAAACAGACTTCAGAATATTAAATAGGTCTGTAAAGTACCAAATGTAAACTGGTCCATCAGCGAAATAGGATATAATTTCAAATATCCATCCAACTCCCATCAACACAAACAGTTTGAAGATTGCCAACATCCTTTGGAACAAGGAATCCAAATAAGCAATTTACAAAATACATCTTTTGGCAATGCATTTTTTATTACTAGATCTGAGTCTCTCGATTTCTTTATTTTCCCCAAAACTTTCTAAATTCTTTTGTATTTTTTCCTGTTATGACATCTTAGTACTATATTGACTCCCGCCAGAAGCGAATGAAATGAAAAATAAGAGTCTCTCGTTTTTTTTTATTTTTCCCAAAACTTTCTATATTCTTTTGAATTTTTTCCTGTTATGACATCTTAGTACTATATTGACTCCCGACAGAAGCGAATGAAATGAAAAATAAGAGTCTCTCGATTTCTTTATTTTTCCCAAAACTTTCTATGTTCTTTTGAATTTTTTCCTGTTATGACATCTTAGTACTATATTGACTCCCGCCCGAAGCGAATGAAATAAAAATAAGAGTCTCTCGATTTCTTTATTTTTCCCAAAACTTCCTATATTCTTTTGAATTTTTTCCTGTTATGACATCTTAGTACTATATTGACTCCCGCCAGAAGCGAATGAAATGAAAAATAAGAGTCTCTCGATTTCTTTATTTTTCCCAAAACTTCCTATATTCTTTTGAATTTTTTCCTGTTATGACATCTTAGTACTATATTGACTCCCGCTAGAAGCGAATAAAATGAAAAATAAGATTGTAAGTATGTAAAATTAAGCTTTTATAAGAAGTTAAAATTGTATATTAATATAGATGGGTACAACAAGGTCGTAATTGAGCCCCAAAATAAGGCAATAATGATGTAAAAACGGTTTATTTAAGAGATAATTTTTTATACATTAGAAACATTTTTTGAGAAAGTACCTGCGAAAATCAGTAAATAATGAAGAAAATAGTATTTGTTCCCTACAGCTCAATTACATAAAGTTTTCTTTTTAGTGAGTAAGCCATGACCATTCCCTTGCTTTCAACAATGGTTTTCAGTTTCCCTTTCTTGAATTCTCTTTTAGTAATGTTTTTGTCGTTGTGTGAAAAAGGGCTCTTACTTTTAGCAAGTTTTGCTAAAACTTGCTAAATTTTATGTTTTGACTATGACTCGCAAAACTTGTCAAACTTTATGTTTGACTTGCAAAACTTTGCTAAGACTTTATGTTTTGACTATATTCAAAACATCTTCATCTACCCCCTCTCTCACTTTTTTCCGTAAGGTACCTGGAATGCACACCTCGGAAATGGGTGTCGTAAGGCTGTCCAATTTAGTGCCCAAATATTTCTCCAAATTTGGTATCAGTTGGTAATAAAAAATCACAACTGTAAATTCCGACATTGTGGATACAAGTTCTTTTTCTCCCTTCTCTGACAAAGACAAGTGTATCACAAAGGGTACCCACCTGAACAATAAAATTAAATTAAAAAAACAAGTTTTTAACTGAAAGTAAAGAGCGACATTAAAGCTTAAAACTAACAGAAATTATTCCATATATGAAAGGAGTTTTCCCCTCCTCAGCGCCTCACTCTTTACGCTAAAGTATTTTATTGTTTTGAAAAGTTGAGTTGGGAGAAAGAGTCAAACTTTAGCGTAAAGGGCGAGGCGTTGAGGCGGAGACAACTCCTTTTATATACGGAATAATTTCTGTTCGTTTTAAGTTTTATTGTCGCTCCATACTTGCAGTTAAAAAAAACTTTTTTTTTATTTAATTTCTGAATGTTATTGAATTAATGTATGTTTTGATTTTGGCTCACCGCAAATCAATAATTAAAACGAAATTTGCATATTAACTTTTTTTTGCTAAATGGCGTTCTCATTGTTTTGATTAGACGATTTTGATAAAAAAAAATGGGGTGAGGGAGGAGGCCTATTTCGTATCCAATTTTTAAGTAACTTAATAGTGCAATTAGATTTTTTTTTACGAACTTTTGTTAGTAATAAGCATACGTAACTTACGAATTAACTTACGTAACGAACTTCTATATTTGTGTATTTTTATTATGTATAAGAGGGTTTTTTTTTCCCCTCGTCAATACCTTGCTCTTTACATTAAAGCTTGAATTTCGTCCCAAATCCTTAAGAATGACCCCTGAATTACAAAGGCCGTAGAATAAATAGTTGACATTACTAAAAATACTTTAGCGTAAAGAGCAAGGTATTGTGGAGGAGACGAACCCCCTTACATACGCAATATTTTATGTTTTTTGAAGTTTTAATGCTGTTCAATACTTCCAGTTGAAAAATTATTTATTTTCTTGTTGTTTTTTTTTAAATAATGCTAGAAAATCCTGCACCCCTTCATGAAAATTCTCTTCCCTCATGATAAATTCCTCCATGGAAATATCCTACAGCGTAACCCCTCCCCCCGACACACCCCCACCCCAACGCGAAAAAGTCCCTCTGAAAACATCTGTACACTTCATAATTGCCATTACTATATGTAAACAATGGTCAAAGTTTGCAACTTGCAGCCCCTCCCTGGGGATTGTAGGGGACTAAGTCGTCCCCAAAGAAATATTTGATGAGTTTTAGACTACGCTAAACAGAATGGCTATCTCAAAATTTTAATCCGGTGACTTTGGGAACAAATGGGCGTGGGAGGGGGCTAAGGTGCCCTCCGATTTTTTGGTCACTTAAAAAGGGCACTAGAACTTTTAATTTCGGCTAGAATGAGCCCTCTTGCAACATCCTAGGACCACTGGGTCGATAGGGTCACCCCTAAAAAAAAACAACAAACAAATAAAAAACAAATAAACACACATCCGTGATCTGTCTACTGACAAAAAATAAAAGATTTCTCATTTTTGTAGAAAGGAGATTGAAACTTCTACTGTAGGGTTTTCTGATATGCTGAATCTGATGGTGTGATTTTCTTTAAGGTTCTATGACTTTTAGTGGGTGTTTCTCCCATTTTCTAAAATGAGGCAAATTTTCTCAGGCTTTTAACTTTTGGTGGGTAAAACTAAACTTGATGAAACTTATATATTTAAAATCAGCATTAAAATGCGATTCCTTTGATGTAACTATTGGTATGAAAATTCTGTTTTTTAGAGTTTCGGTTACTATTGAGCTGGGTCACTCCTTACTACAGTCCGTTACCACCAACTGTTTGACAATAGGTGTATTGTTTACATCCCTTCTAAAAAATTGAATTTTTTGGCAAGACCAAAGCTGAAGAAACTTCGGAGATGTTATGTATGTTATAGCGGCTATGTTAAGTTCTTCCATCATTGACACGCTGTAGAACTAATTTATTTGTTAGTTTCTCTCAGCTTAGCGTAAGTCAAACAGAGACAAGTGACAGAATAGATGGGAAATTTATGATTTTTGCTGTATATTTGTACATTCGGAAGGGGGGGGTAAAGTGTTTGGACAGTTTGAAGTTAGAAAACAATTCTTACTTCATAATATTCAGAATAATTGTACCTTATACATTTTGCCCACTATACTTTACTACCCCCCCCCCTAACATGCAAATACATAGCCTATATTCGTTCCTAAATTATTATTAAATAAAAAAACTAGTTTTTTTTAAATGAAAGTAAGGAGCGACATTAAAACTTAAAACGAACAGAAATTACTCCGTATACGAAAGGGGCTTTTCCTCCTCAACGCCTTGCTCTTTACGCTAAAGTTTTACTCTTTCTCTTAACTCTACTTCTGAAAACAGTAAAAAAAACATCAGCGTAAAGGCGGGGCGTAATTTATGTTTGTTTTAAGTTTTAATGTCGCTCCTTACTTTCATTTAAAAAACTTGTTTTTTTAATTTAATTTCTGGACGTTATTTAATAAATGCATGTTTTAATCGTCAGGCTTTCTCATGGTTTTAATCGGAAGATTTTGAGAACAAAGGAGAGTGGGAGGAAGCCTAGTTGCCCTCCAATTTGTTGATTATTTAAAAAGGCAACGAGAACTTTTATTTTTTTACGAATATTTTCATTAGTAAAAAATATACGTAATTTACGAATTAAATTACGTAACTAACTTCTATATTCGTATGTTTCTATTGCGTATATGAGGGAATTCACCCCTCGTCGATACCTCGCTCTTTACACTAAAGCTTAAATTCTGTCCCAATTCCTTAAGAATGACCCTTGAATCACAAAGGTCGTAGAATAAATCGTTGAAATTACTAAAGATACTTTAGCGTAAAGAGCGAGGTATTACGAGGAGGCAAACCCCTCATATGCGTAATAATTTCTGCTCGTTTTAAGTTTTAATGCTGCTCCTCACTTTCAGTAGAAAAAAAACTTTTCATATTTATTTTTTCATTGTTTTTGTAAATAATGCTAAAAAATCTTGTGCCCCCTTCATTGAAAGTCTCTTCCCCCATGAGAATTTTTTCCGAGAAAATAGGGGAAAACACCCCCTAAAAGTCATACAATATTTACGAAAATCACACCATCAGATTCAGCGTATCAGAGAACCTTATTGTAGAAGTTTCAAGCTCCTATCTACAAAAATGTGAAATTTCGTTTTTTTTTTTGCCAGAAGACAAATCACGGGTGCGTGTTTATTTGTTTTTTTTACTGTTTAAAAAAGTAGAATTAAGAGAAAGAGTCAAACTTTAGCGTAAAGAGCGGAACGTTGAGGAGGAAAAGCCCCTTTCAAATACGGAGTAATTTCTGTTCGTTTTAAGTTTTAATGTCGCTCCTTGCTTTCATTTAAAAAAACTTGTTTTTTTTATTTGATCAAAATATCCAGAAACGGTAACTTATTCTTTGTTTTTTTCTCAATTGTAATAACTAATTCCCCTCTCAAATTACTCAAAGGTTCCAAAAAACCTTCAATTTGTGATTCACCATGGTTCTTAGTAACTGAAAAGTCATCCACATATCTGCCCTGAAATTTAGGTTTTAAAAAATATATTTCTGTAGCTAAAGGTTTCTGCATACTTTACATAAATATTTTCTAACGGTGGACTTAAGGGCCCTCCCAATGCCAATGCCCTGATTTGATAACAAAAATTTTCTCTAGACATGAAATAATTAGTATACCTTCTAGTTATCAAACAGTTCGTGGTAACGAACTGTAGTAAGGAGCGACCCGGCTCAATAGTAACCAAAACTCTAAAAAATTGAATTTTGATATCAATAGCTACATCAAAAGAATCGCATTTTAATGCTGATTTTAAACATATAAGTTTCATCAAGTTTAGTCTTACCCATCAAAAGTTACGAGCCTGAGAAAATTTGCCTTATTTAAGAGAATAGGAAGAAACACCCCCCAAAAGTCGCAGAATCTTAACGAAAATGACACCATCAGATTCACCGTAACAGAGAACCCTACTGTAGAAGTTTCAAGCTACTATCTACAAAAATGTGGAATTTTGTATTTTTTGCCAGAAGACAAATCACGGGTGCGTGTTTATTTGTTTGTTTGTTTGTTGTTTTTTTTTTTTCTTTTTCCCAGGGGTCATCGTATCGACCAAGTGGTCCTAGAATGTCGCAAGAGGGCTCATTCTAACGGAAATAAAAATTTCTAGTGCCCTTTTTAAGTGACCGAAAAAATTGGAGGGCATCTAGGCCCCCTCCCACGCTCAATTTTTTCCCAAAGTCAACGAATCAAAATTTTGAGAATGCCATTTTGTTCAGCATAGTCGAAAACCATAATGACTATGTCTTTGGGGATGACTTACCCCCCCACAATCCCTGGGGGAGGGGCTTGCAAGTTACAAACTTTGACCAGTGTTTACATATAGTAATGGTTATTGGGAAGTGTACAGACGTTTTCAGGGGGATTTTATTTTGTTTGGGGGTGGGGCTGAGGGGACGGGGCTATGTTGGAGGATCTTTCCTTGGAGGAATCTGTCATGGGGGAAGAAAAATTCAATGAAAAGGGCGCAGGATTTTCTAGCATTACTATAAGAAAACAATGAAAAATAAACATGAAAACGTTTTTTCAAATGAAAGGAAGGAGTAGCATTGAAACTTAAAACGAACAGAGATTATTACGCATATGAGGGATTCTAAAAATACTTTAGCATAAAGAGCGAGGTATTTAGGAGGAGATAAATACCTCGCTCTTTATGCTAAAGTATTTTTAGTAATTTCAACTATGTATTCTACGGCCTTTCTGATTCTTGGGTCATTCTTAAAGAATTGGGACAAAACTTACGATTTAGTGTAAAGAGCGAGGTATTAACGAGAGTACAAACCCCCTCGTATACATAATAAAAATATAAGATTATGAAAGTTTGTTACGTAAGTTACTTTTTAAGTTACGTAAATTTTTTACTAATAAAAACAATCGTTAAAAATTTAAAGTTCTAGTTGCATTTTTAAGTAACCGAAAAATTGGAGGGCAACTAGACCTCCTTCTCCACCCCTTATTTCTCAAAATGGTCTGATTGAAACTAAGAGAAAGCCCCTTAGCCAAAAAAAGAATTAATATACAAATTTCATTTTAATAATTTATGTGCGGAGAGCCAAAATCAAACATGCATTAATTCAAAAATGTTCAGAAATTAAATAAAAAAAACTAGTTTTTTAACTGAAAGTAAGGAGCGACATTAAAACTTAAAACGAACAGAAATTACTCCGTATATGAAATGGGTTGTGCCCTCCGCAGTCCCTCGCTCTTTACGCTAAAGTTCGACTCTTTGCCACAATTCTACTTTTTAAAACAATTAAAAGCTTTAGCGTAAAGAGCGAGGGATTGCGGAGGGGACAACCCATTTCATACACGGAGTAATTTCTGTTTGTTTTAAGTTTTAATGTCGCTCCTTACTTTCAGTTAAAAGAAACTAGTTTTTTTTATTTAATTTTAACTAGATCCAATGTAGTTTCTATTCCAATTCCCGCAGATAACTCTTCTATCTCGTTTTTATATTCATCAAGTTTTTTGGATGAAACACTCAAAGATATATCAAAAATTTTAACATATACATTGATTTTATATCAAAATTACATAAAAAAAAACTAGTTTTTTTAACTGAAAGTAAGGAGCGACATTAAAACTTAAAACGAACAGAAATTACTCCGTATATGAAATGGGTTGTCCCCTCCGCAATCCCTCGCTCTTTACGCTAAAGCTTTTAATTGTATTAAAAAGCAGAATTGTGGCAAAGAGTCAAACTTTAGCGTAAAGAGCGAGGGATTGCGGAGGGGACAACCCATTTCATATACGGAGTAATTTCTGTTCGTTTTAAGTTTTAATGTCGCTCCTTACTTTCAGTTAAAAAAACTAGTTTTTTTTATGTAATTTCTGAACGTTTTTAAATTAATGCATGTTTGATTTTGGCTCTCCACACATAAATTATTAAAATGAAATTTGCATATTAATTCCTTTTTTGGCTAAATGGCTTTCTCTTAGTTTTGATCAGACGATTTTGAGAAATAAGGGATGGGAAAGGAGGCCTAGTTGCCATGCAATTTTTCGGTTACATAAAAAGGCAACTATAAATTTTTATTTTTAACGAATTTTTCTATTAGTAAAAAATATACGTAACTTAAGAATTATCTTACGTAACAAACTTTAATATTCTTTAATTTTTATTATGTATATGAGAGGGTTTGTACCCTCGTTAATACCTCGTTCTTTACACTAAATCGCAAGTTTTGTCCCAATTCTTTAAGAATGACCCCTGAATCAGAAAGGCCGTAGAATGAATAGTTGAAATTACTAAAAATACTATAGCATAAATAGCGAGGTATTTATCTCTTCCTAAATACCTCGCTCTTTATGCTAAAGTATTTTTAGAACCCCTCACATGCGTAATAATCTCTGTTCGTTTTAAGTTTCAATGCTACTCTTTACTTTCAATTGAAAAAAATTTTCCATGTTTACTTTTTCATTGTTTTTTTATAGTAATTTTAGAAAATCCTGCGCCCTTTTCATTGAATTTCTGTTCCCCCATGACACATTTCTCCATGGAAAGATCCTCCCACATAGCCCCCTCCCCTCAAACCCACCCCCAAAACCAAAAAAAAATCCCCTGAAACCGACTGTACACTTCCCAATAATAATTATTATATGTAAACACTGGTCGAAGTTTGTAAGTTGCAGCCCCACCCCCAGGGACTTTGGGGGAGTAGGTCATTCCCAAAGACATAGTTATTATGGTTTTTGACTATGCGGAACAAAATGGCTATCTCAAAATTTTGATCTGTTGACTTTGGAGAAAAAATGAGCGTGGGAGGGGGCCTAATTGCCCTCCAATTTTTTTGTTCACTTAAAAAGGGCACTAGAACTTTTCATTTCCGTTAGAATGAGCCCTCTTGCGACATTCTAGGACCACTTGGTCGATACGATGACCCCTGGGAAAAAAAAAAAAAAAAAAAAACAAACAAATAAACACGCACCCGTGATTTGTCTTCTGGCAAAAAATACAAAATTCCACATTTTTGTAGATAGGAGCTTGAAACTTCTACAGTAGGGTTCTCTGATACGCTGAATCTGATGGTGTCATTTTCGTTAAGATCCTACAACTTTTAGGGGGTGTTTCCCCCTATTTTCCTAAATAAGGCAAATTTTCTCAGGCTCGTAACTTTTGATGGGTAAGACTAAACTTGATGAAACTTATATATTTAAAATCAGCATTAAAATGCGATTCTTTTGATGTAGCTATTGATATCAAAATTCAATTTTTTAGAGTTTTGGTTACTATTGAGCCGGATCGCTCCTTACTACAGTTCGTTACCACGAACTGTTTGACTAAACCGTCTAATTCCATTCATATTTCAATATTTATAACTTTATCTTTAAGAATTCTGAGTTTTTGATATACAAATTCAGGAGATATAATAAGGGTTTGAGTGTCATTGTTACCCAATTTTTAATTCTTTCCGTTGGTGAATTAGTTGTTGATACTATAGATCTTAGAGGAATACCTATTTATGTATTTTTTGCAAACCATATACTCTTGGGCAGACTAATCCACTCAGAAAAAACTTGTAATACATGTGTGGTGAATATTCTTCCATTAGTTTTAAGGTCTTCCTTAATTTTAAGTTCTTTCTTAATTTTGCAACATACGATTCAGTTGGGTTGGAGTTAAGTTTTTAATATGTTGAAATATCCTTTAGAAGTGCTTCTATTTTACTATCATCATCATCTTTTTCTTGGATTACTGCTTTATAGCTATTATCAGCTTTCGTTATTATTAGAGAATCATCTTTTTTTTAAATCTTTCAAAAATTTTATATCTTTGTTCTTAAGGTTTTCTCGACCTATTATAACTATTATAATCTAAAAGTTTTCTTAAGGTTTTATACATTGAGAAAGGTATGAAATCCGGACTAAATCCTATAAAAGTACCGATAGAAGCAAGAATTTCGAAGATTGCGACAGGGATTCATTACGTTTCAAAAGGTGTTAATAATGTAGATGATTTAAGACTGGGGGTCGTAACATTTTCAAAATTTTTGATAATTTGTATATACAACTGTGGGACTTTTACAAAGTTTCAGAACAATCATAAAAAAATTATCTATGGGAGTATTAGCATTAATAGAGGTGAAGGGAATTTTAGAATAAACTCAATTTATAATAGTTTAATAAAGGAGCAGGTAAAATCTTCAGCCATCGGCGATTTACATAATGGTCCTGGAACAAGTGATAACCTTTCAAATAAAAGTCAAAATGAGGTCGAAGCTGGGAAAAGTCAACAGACTTCAGCTAAACTATCAAACAAACAAATCCATTTAATTTATAATTCATGAGTTTGTTGACTAACCTGTGAGATTTAGTTAGGGATGATAGACCTGGGGTTTGGTGACCATTTTTTGGTGGTTCAAGTAAATATAGTCTTCACTTTCAATAGATTGCAATTTATACACTGAATATTGAGCGGAGAGTGACCCAAGGTTTCACTGTAGATATTCTCTCTGGTTCCATTCGTGTTTTGTAACATAAGTGCTGGACGTTTATTTATAATGTGAGTTGTTCTTGTTTTTGTTTTCTTCTTCGTGTGTTTATTTGTCGTGTTTGCTTGCAAGTGTTATTTTTTTAATCATTTTTTTTGTTCTTTTTGTTTTTTCTTTTGAGAAAGGCTCCCGTACCTGGGAACGAAATATTCGGAATTTTCTCAATTAAAGTATTGTTTTGTTTTTATTTTTGTTCACTGCTTTGTTGACATTACAACCCGTTTTTTTTTGCTTTTTTTTGTAAATGGAATAGAAGTGTGATCTAAGAAATTATTTCCTTCTACTCATACTCCTTCTACCATTATTGTTATTACCACTTTTATTACTACTTGCTGTCACTAAAGCTTAAGCTGCTAAAATTAATTTTACTGCTGCTATTACTGCTACTGCTATTTAAACTAAGGATTTTAAGGCAAAATTTTGGGATATAGAAACTGAATAGAACTTATTCAAAACATACTATGTCAGGAACAAGTTATCAAGCGGACGCCTCAGAAATGCTTCAGGAATGGTTGATGGTATGTAATGAGCTAAAACTTATGTTTTAGGGGCTGTTGAAGAAACCAATGGTGCTATGTGCACATTGGTACTAATACTGCAACATGTTTGATACTGCGGAAGCTAGGGATACTAAGGTGAAGCTTTCAAGTAATATTTAGGCAGATGTTGAATTGAATCAAAACAAACTATAAGCTTGTGGATTTTCAAAAGGTGATAAAGCATTATCTGAAGAGCGACTTATATTATTAATTTAGACCTTTAAGGGTAAATTGTGGGCAATTTTCAGCTACCCAAAACACACTATATATATATATATATATATATATATATATATATATATATATATATATATATATATATATATATATATATATATATATATGAAGATCATTTCTTAGATTTAAATGTTAATATTTGTGATAATAATAAATTAAGTTTTAAAATGTATAATAAAACGGATGATTTTGATTTTGAAGTGATTAGTTTCCCATTTCCTGAAAGTAATATACACTCAAATATCACATATTCTGCGTTTTTCTCACAGTTACTTCGTTATGCAAGGATTTGTAGTAATTATATTGATTTTAAAGATAGATGTAAAATCTTAAGCCAAAAATTGATATCAAGAGGTTTTTCTGCAAATAAATTAACTTGGCAATTTAAAAAATTTAGTTTTCATTATAACCAACTTTTAAATAAATATCAAAAGAATTATCTGGAAATACTTAAAGAAATTTTCAACTAATTTCGGAGGTTCGACAAATGATGATGCAGCGCCATTTATTTTGAATTGTGTTTCTAATAGAGTGGATTTTTTTTTAAAAATAGCCACATGGTAAAGATGAATTCTATAATTGTTTAGTTCATTAATTTTTTTTTGCAATGAGTTAATATTTGTGATTTGGTAAATTTTATCATATTTAGCTTACCTATTGTTGCTTAAAAGAGGGATATATTAACAGGATAAGCTTGTTTTGGTGTTACTTGGTTGTTTTACATTTGCTGTTTTTTTTTTCATAGGCAGGTATTTTGGGGGTGATACCTGACACGAGGATGCCATGGATATTCTGTGGTAGCCACAACACTTGGCTGGGTAGAGAATTTAAAGTGGCGAAACCCTATAGGCCAGTGTATTCTCCTGATGAGCCCTTGTGTTGGGTTGTTGCCTCTGAATTATTTGTCTTTATTATTTTTTCTATTGTTTGGTAAATGACGACTTATACTTATTGACGACATGACTGCCTGTCCATGGATTATTCTTTATGGTTGATTGTGTTTGGCTATGCTGTTTGACCTATGTGATTGTATAGATGAGTAGGGTTAAGGCCTCATTCAAGTGCAGGTCTATATTAATCACTAATTTAGGAAAACAGTCTTCCTTTTCTCCATCTGTCTTTTTTTTATGTGTTTGTGCTGTTGCATTGTTGATTTCTCTTTTCATGATATATGTATATATATATATATATATATATATAAATATATATATATATATATATATATATACATATATATATATATATATATATATATATATATATATATATATATATATATATATATATATATATATATATATATATATACATACATATATATATATATATATATACATACATATATATATATATATATATATACATACATATATATATATATATATATATATATATATATATATATATATATATATATATATATATATATATCTATATATATAAAAATAAGTTGTCTGTGTGTGTGTGTGTCTGTCGAGTGACGTCATGTTTGTGTGTCGACTGACGTCATGTTTTCGACTGACAAAATTACAGACCGGGACATCGGGACACAAATGACGACCAGGACACCGGCACATAGGGAATATAAATGACGACCGGGACACTCAAAGAGAAAGCGGCCGGGACACAAGGAATGTTCGATTAGCAATCACCATCAACAAAGCACAGGGACACAAATGACGACCGGGACACAGGGAGTATAAATGACGACCAGGACATAAGTAAAAAAAAATTAAAAAAAAACTAAAAAAAGGTAAAAACTACAAAAAAACTAAAAAGAAAAAAACTAAAAACTAATAAAAAACTAAAAAAGCTAAAAAACTAAAAAAACTAAAAAAGAAAAAAAAAGAAAAAAAGGAAAAAAAAATGAAAAATAAAGGAGAAAAACAAAACTAAAAAAATAAAAATAAAAAAAAAACTAAAAAGAAAAAAGAAAAAAAAACTAAAAAAACTAAAAAATAAAGTAAAAACCAAAAAAAAACTAAAAAGAAAAAAGGGGAAAAATACAAAAATTTATTTCATCATATACCATTTCAAAAACGAATGTATATACAGACCAGGACACGTGGATACAAATGACGACCGGGACATAGGGAATATAAATGACGACCGGGACACAGGGACACAACTACAACGGGGACACCGGGGGGCACAGGGGGATATATAAATGACGACGGGGACACAGGGAATGTTCAATTAGCAATCACCATCAACAAAGCTCAAGGGCAATCATTAGAATCATGAGGTATAACTAAAAAAACTAAAAAAAGGTAAAAAACTAAAAACTAAAAAAAAGACCAATTCAAAAACGAATGTATATACAGACCGGGACACCGGGACACAAATTACGACCGGGACACCGGGACACAAGGAATATAAATGACGCCCGGGACACTCAAAGAGAAATCACAGACTGGGACACCGGGACACAAATGACGACCGGGACACAGGGAATATAAATGACGACCGGGACACAGGGACACAACTACAACGGGGACGCCGGGGGGCACAGGGGGATATATAAATGACGACGGCGACACAGGGAATGGTCGATTAGCAATCACCATCAACAAAGCTCAAGGGCAATCATTAGAATCATGAGGTATAGATTTGAATAAGGATTGTTTTCCCATGGACCATTATATGTTGCGTGTTAAAGAGTCGGTAAACCTGACAATCTATTTATATGCACAAACAATGGGACAGCAAAGAATGTTGTATATTTGCAAGTTTTACGTAGTTAAAAACATATGTATATATATCTATCTATATTTACAGGTGGGACATAGGGACACAACTACAATGGCGCGTAACGACTTACGCGCGCGGGGGGGGGGGGGGCTTGGAGGGGCGCGAAGCGCCCCCACCAACTAGGTGTTGGGGTGGCGAATATTAAGGTGAAACTTTTGGGAAAGGTTTTTGAGTTTCAATTAAATGACAAACTGTATAGATGCAGGTTTCAAAAACGACATGTAAGCAATATCATTGCCAACATCACTCTGTAATAGCTAGAAATATTAATGAAACTTAAAGGAGCTAATTTGATTCAAAATAAAAAATTCTGGTGCCTTTTTAAGAGTAAAAAGGGATTGGAGGGGAAAATCCCTTCTCTAAAGCCAATTTTCAAAACACACCCAGTCAAAATTTAAGATAGCCATTTTGTTCATCATATTTTATAATATAGGGATATTATACATGTCGACCCCCCCCCCAATTATGCGTTTGTCCCATTATGCTTTAAAACTAAATGTTTTATAAAAATAAATCAAAAGGCATTGTGTTTATGGTTGCCAATAACATACCTAAACAATATATCGAGAATGACCAGGTGTATTAAGTTAAACTTTCAGGAATACTTCTATTACTACTTCTGCTCTAACAGTTTGAGTTAATAAAAAGATCCAGGTTGTATCCAGGTTGTCCAAGAGCATAAATAGAATCTTTTGGGAATGATATTAAGTTTTATTCTTCAGGTCAACTTCAGAAGCTATAAAGTTTAAGTTATAAAATACTGTTTGTGTCAGGATTAAAAATTGTTGAAAAAGTTTCTCCAACATACAAATAGCAACCCAAACTATAGAATCTTAAGGAAATTAAAAAAACTTTTTTTTTTTTAACTGAAAGTAAGGAGCGACATTAAAACTTAAAACGAACAGAAATTACTACATATATGAAAGGGGCTGTTTCCTTCTCAACGCCCCTCTCTTTACGCTAAACTTTGAATCTTTCTCTCAATTCTACTTTATTAAACAGTACATACAAGTAATATAAGTCCTTATCATGTTAATTTTTGATCGTTATAAGTTTAATTGAGTTATTTATTGTCATTTATGTTCGCTTTAAGTTTTATTTATATGTTGTTAGGATTTGTGGTAGCTTTAAGCTTGAAAGATGATTTGACTTTATTTTCAATCATTCTTGGCTTAATGGAGCTCTTTGCTTTTCTTGCTTTTCTTGAAAAACTTGTTTTGTGGAAAAAGCTTTATAAATTAATCGTTCAAAAAATATATATTAAATTTGTTGTTAAATAATACGTATGGGTCAATATATAATTAACTCTTCAAGCTGTTTTAGAATAGGATGAAGGAAATTTAAGCTATCTGTCAAGTTTAGAAGACCCAATTTTACTGTGAGCAATATAAGAGCGCATTATTTCAAGATCCAAAGGTCTTATAAATTATTTTACTTCAATATGCTGTCAATAGTTTCCACAAAGAGAAAAAGAGGGATATCTTCCCTGTAATTTCTTATCAAAAATGAATTTAATTTCGTTACTTTGTGTTTGTAACGTACATTAGCCGATCGCATTACGACTTATTTCCTTAGAGGCCAATAAACTCCCTTCGTTAACGCCGAAATTTTCCTCATTAAGAAAAATGGTAAGGTAAAACAGAGTTTAATCTTTCTACTAAAGTTTGAAACAAGTATATTTGCTGATTTTTTTTGGTAAATTATATTTTACTAATATAATTATCTTGAACGCTCGTGCGTAAAACAAGTACACTAGTAGCAGGATTCTTATTAAAAAATGCCCTCTGTTTTGTAATTATATAGATTTTTTTACTCATGATTGTGAAATATAGAATTACCCCCTTAAAGGCCAAGAAACTCGAAATTGTAGACAAAGTTTGCCTTTTCAAAGTTGGAGCCATTTCCTTGTTGTTTACCCTATTCTTCACCTAAATAATTGTATATTTTTAATTTTGTTTCCTGTTTTCTTTAAATTTCTTACAAAAATTATGTTAGTATTTCAAAGTGGGTAACAAAAAATTATTATTATTATTAATTTCTATCACAATTTGCTTGCTTACTAGCATGGTAGCTTTCTGTTGCAACTATATTTTTTTCGACTGAATCATTCTTTTTCTTTATGGTCACGCACCTGCTTGCATTTACAATTTTTAACCCTTTTAGCGGATCATCCCCCAAAGCCAAAGTTTTTTTTGCCCCATTGCTATACATCAACAAATCTTAACCTAGTACAAACAAATCATTAGGTTACATGAAATGTAGTTACCTTTCCTTCCCCTTTCCTTCTTCTCCAGGTGAGAGCCTCAGTGAATTTCTACTAGCCAGATAGAGTTTTCTTGCTAGCAAGAAGAAGAAACACAAATTGAGGACTAGAAAAATGCATGCAGGTCCGTAGAGATAGGCAGCCAGGATTTTCTTGTGGTCATCTAAATAAGAAGGGAACACTCGTCATTTACATTAGAATTAAAATATCTTTATTTAATATATATATATATATATATATATATATATATATATATATATATATATATATATATATATATATATATATATATATATATATATATATATATATATATATATATATATATATATATATATATATATATATATATATAAAAATAAGTTGTCTGTGTGTGGATCTGTGGATCAGGTGACGTCACCTGAAAAAACTGGATCAGGTGACGTCAAAACTGAAAAAACTAAAAAAAGGCAAAAACTACAAAAAAAACTAAAAACTAATAAAAAAAATAAAAAAGCTAAAAAACTAAAAAAACTAAAAAAAGGCAAAAACTACAAAAAAAACTAAAAACTAATAAAAAAGCTAAAAAACTAAAAAAACTAAAAAAAAGGCAAAAACTACAAAAAAAACTAAAAACTAATAAAAAAATAAAAAAGCTAAAAAACTAAAAAAACTAAAAAAAGGTAAAAAACTAAAAAAACTAAAAACTAAAAAAAACTAAAAAAAAGGAAAAAACTGAAAAATAAGCTAAAATAAAGGTAAAAACCAATAAAAAACTAAAAAAAAACTGAAAAAACTAAAAAAAAGGCAAAAACTACAAAAAAAAACTAAAAACTAATAAAAAAAAGTAAAAAAGCTAAAACACTAAAAAAACTAAAAAAAACTAAAAAAAGGTAAAAAACTAAAAAAAAATAAAAAATAAAAAAAAAACTAAAAAAAAGGAAAAACTGAAAAATAAGCTAAAATAAAGGTAAAAACCAATAAGAAACTAAAAAGAAAAAAAGGAAAAAACTAAAAAAAATTTTCATCTAAAAAACTAAAAAAAACTAAAAAAGGTAAAAACTAAAAGAACTAAAAAAGAAAAAAATAAATGACGACACTCAAAGAGAAAGCGACCAGGACAAAAGGAATGTTCGATTAGCAATCAACAAAGCACCGGGACACAGGGAGTATAAATGACGACCAGGACATAAGTAAAAAAAAAAACTAACAAAACTAAAAAGAAGGTAAAAACTACAAAAAAACTAAAAAGAAAAAAACTAAAAAAAGGCAAAAACTACAAAAAAAACTAAAAACTAATAAAAAAGCTAAAAAACTAAAAAAACTAAAAAAGGCAAAAACTACAAAAAAAACTAAAAACTAATAAAAAAAATAAAAAAGCTAAATAACTAAAAAAACTAAAAAAACTAAAAAAAGGTAAAAAACTAAAAAAACTAAAAACTAAAAAAAACTAAAAAAAAGGAAAAAACTGAAAAATAAGCTAAAATAAAGGTAAAAACCAATAAAAAACTAAAAAAAAAACTGAAAAAACTAAAAAAAGGCAAAAACTACAAAAAAAACTAAAAACTAATAAAAAAAGTAAAAAAGCTAAAAAACTAAAAAAAAATAAAAAACTAAAAAAAGGTAAAAACTAAAAAAATAAAAAATAAAAAAAAACTAAAAAAAAGGAAAAAACTGAAAAATAAGCTAAAATAAAGGTAAAAACCAATAAAAAACTAAAAAGAAAAAAAGGAAAAAACTAAAAAAAATTTTCATCTAAAAAACTAAAAAAAACTAAAAAAGGTAAAAACTAAAAGAACTAAAAAAGAAAAAAATAAATGACGAGACAAAAGGAATGTTCGATTAGCAATCAACAAAGCACCGGGACACAGGGAGTATAAATGACGACCAGGACATAAGTAAAAAAAAAAACTAACAAAACTAAAAAGAAGGTAAAAACTACAAAAAAACTAAAAAGAAAAAAAAACTAAAAACTAATAAAAAAACTAAAAAATCTAAAAATCTAAATAAACTAAAAAAGAAAAAAAAAGGAAAAAAATAAAGGAGAAAAACAAAACTAAAAAACGAATGTATATACAGACCGGGACACCGGGATACAAATGACGACCGGGACACAGGGAATATAAATGACGACCGGGACACAGGGACACAACTACAACGGGGACACCGGGGGAAACAGGGGGATATAAATGACGACCGGGACACCGGGACAGGGAATGGTCGATTAGCAATCACCATCAACAAAGCTCAAGGGCAATCATTAGAATCATGAGGTATAGATCTGAATACAGATTGTTTTCCCATGGACCCTTATATGTTGCATGTTCAAGAGTCGGTAAACCTGACAATCTATTTATATGCAAAGACAATGGGACAGCAAAGAATGTTGTATATTCGCAAGTTTTACGTAGTTAAAACCATATATATATATATATATATATATATATATATATATATATATATATATATATATATATATATATATATATATATATATATATATATATATATATATATATATATATATATATATATATATATATATATATATATCTATATTCACAGGTGGGACATAGGGACACAACTACAATGGCGCGTAACTATTATGGCGCGTAAATACTTACGCGCGCGGGGGGGCTTGGGGGGGGCGCGAAGCGCCCCCACCAACTAGGTGTTGGGGTGGCGCGAAGCGCCACCCCAACAGCTAGTATATATATATATATATATATATATATATATATATATATATATATATATACTATATATATATATATATGTATATATATATATATATATATATATATATATATATATATATATATACTAGCTGTTGGGGTGGCGCTTCGCGCCACCCCAACACCTAGTTGGTGGGGGCGCTTCGCGCCCCCCCCAAGCCCCCCCGCGCGCGTAAGTCGTTACGCGCCATAATAGTTACGCGCCATTGTAGTTGTGTCCCTATGTCCCACCTGTGAATATAGATAGATATATATATATGGTTTTAACTACGTAAAACTTGCGAATATACAACATTCTTTGCTGTCCCATTGTCTTTGCATATAAATAGATTGTCAGGTTTACCGACTCTTGAACATGCAACATATAATGGTCCATGGGAAAACAATCTGTATTCAGATCTATACCTCATGATTCTAATGATTGCCCTTGAGCTTTGTTGATGGTGATTGCTAATCGACCATTCCCTGTCCCGGTGTCCCGGTCGTCATTTACATCCCCCTGTTTCCCCCGGTGTCCCCGTTGTAGTTGTGTCCCTGTGTCCCGGTCGTCATTTATATTCCCTGTGTCCCGGGTCCCGGTCGTCATTTGTATCCCGGTGTCCCGGTCTGTATATACATTCGTTTTTTAGTTTTGTTTTTCTCCTTTATTTTTTTCCTTTTTTTTTCTTTTTTAGCTTATTTAGATTTTTTAGTTTTTTTATTAGTTTTTAGTTTTTTTTTCTTTTTAGTTTTTTTGTCCCGGTCGTCATTTATATCCCCCTGTTTCCCCCGGTGTCCCCGTTGTAGTTGTGTCCCTGTGTCCCGGTCGTCATTTATATTCCCTGTGTCCTGGTCGTCATTTGTATCCCGGTGTACCGGAGTTGTGTCCCTGTGTCCCGGTCGTCATTTATATTCCCTGTGTCCCGGGTCCCGGTCGTCATTTGTATCCCGGTGTCCCGGTCTGTATATACATTCGTTTTTTAGTTTTGTTTTTCTCCTTTATTTTTTTCGTTTTTTTTTCTTTTTTAGCTTATTTAGATTTTTAGATTTTTTAGTTTTTTTATTAGTTTTTAGTTTTTTTTTTCTTTTTAGTTTTTTTGTCCCGGTCGTCATTTATATCCCCCTGTTTCCCCCGGGTCGTCATTTATACTCCCTGTGTCCCGGTGCTTTGTTGATTGCTAATCGAACATTCCTTTTGTCCTGGTCGCTTTCTCTTTGAGTGTCGTCATTTATTTTTTTCTTTTTTAGTTCTTTTAGTTTTTACCTTTTTTAGTTTTTTTTTAGTTTTAGTTTTTTTAGTTTTTTACCTTTTTTTAGTATTTTTAGTTTTTTTTAGTTTTTTAGCTTTTTTATTTTTTTTATTAGTTTTTAGTTTTTTTGTAGTTTTTGCCTTTTTTTTAGTTTTTTTAGTTTTTTATATATATATATATATATATATATATCTATATATATAAAAATAAGTTGTCTGTGTGTGGATCTGTGGATCTGTGGATCAGGTGACGTCACCTGAAAAAACTGGATCAGGTGACGTCAAAACTGAAAAAACTAAAAAAAGGCAAAAACTACAAAAAAAACTAAAAACTAATAAAAAAAAATAAAAAAGCTAAAAAACTAAAAAAACTAAAAAAAGGCAAAAACTACAAAAAAAAACTAAAAACTAATAAAAAAGCTAAAAAACTAAAAAAAACTAAAAAAAGGCAAAAACTACAAAAAAAACTAAAAACTAATAAAAAAAATAAAAAAGCTAAAAAACTAAAAAAACTAAAAAAAGGTAAAAAACTAAAAAAAACTAAAAACTAAAAAAAACTATAAAAAAGGAAAAAACTGAAAAATAAGCTAAAATAAAGGTAAAAACCAATAAAAAACTAAAAAAAAACTGAAAAAACTAAAAAAAAGGCAAAAACTACAAAAAAAAACTAAAAACTAATAAAAAAAGTAAAAAAGCTAAAACACTAAAAAAACTAAAAAAACTAAAAAAATGTAAAAAACTAAAAAAAAATAAAAAATAAAAAAAAACTAAAAAAAAGGAAAAAACTGAAAAATAAGCTAAAATAAAGGTAAAAACCAATAAGAAACTAAAAAGAAAAAAAGGAAAAAACTAAAAAAAATTTTCATCTAAAAAACTAAAAAAACTAAAAAAGAAAAAAATAAATGACGACACTCAAAGAGAAAGCGACCAGGACAAAAGGAATGTTCGATTAGCAATCAACAAAGCACCGGGACACAGGGAGTATAAATGACGACCAGGACATAAGTAAAAAAAAAAACTAACAAAACTAAAAAGAAGGTAAAAACTACAAAAAAACTAAAAAGAAAAAAACTAAAAAAAGGCAAAAACTACAAAAAAAACTAAAAACTAATAAAAAAGCTAAAAAACTAAAAAAACTAAAAAAAGGCAAAAACTACAAAAAAAAACTAAAAACTAATAAAAAAAATAAAAAAGCGAAAAAACTAAAAAAACTAAAAAAACTAAAAAAAGGTAAAAAACTAAAAAAACTAAAAACTAAAAAAAACTAAAAAAAAGGAAAAAACTGAAAAATAAGCTAAAATAAAGGTAAAAACCAATAAAATACTAAAAAAAAACTGAAAAAACTAAAAAAGGTAAAAACTACAAAAAAAAACTAAAAACTAATAAAAAAGTAAAAAAGCTAAAAAACTAAAAAAATAAAAAAACTAAAAAAGGTAAAAAACTA